>NC_139230.1:209489883-209585064 GCF_977018435.1 Lepisma saccharinum
GTACCAGAAATGGAAATATAATCACTTAAGGTGAAAATGACGTGTAGAATTCAAGATTTCAAGAGCGTCGGGAAATTTTGAACATTTCCCATCCTGAAAAGTTCCCAACTTTGTGGGGAAATTGCTAATTTTTACCATCCTGAATGTCTGGATTTAAAAAAATTCCCATCCTGATCCCATCCCGGCCCAAAAAAATTTTGTCTCGCACACCCCCTACTTAAATGCTTCTTGAAAACAAACAGTCATGAACAGGTGCAGGAACAGTTTTCATTGAGGTATCCTGGCAAGAGTGTACCATGTAGGAAAACAATATTGTGGCTTAAAAACAAATTTGAAGAAACTGGTAGCATGAGACAAGCCACGAAGTGGAAGACCTAGTGCCTTTACAGCTGATTTTTTGGAAGATTTGGAACATCGGTATGCTCGTTCGCCTAAGAAATCGCCCCAGCGTTTATCGAGGGAGTTGCAGATCGCCAATGCTTAAGTTAAAGTTTTGTGCTTACTATGTTCGTGTGGTACATGAACTTAAATTTCCGGACATAGACAAAAGAATATGATTTGCTAGATTGTTTCTTCAGACATTCAGATCTCAAAGGGAACTTGACAAAATTTATTTTTCAGATGAAGCATGGTTTCACCTATCGGGTTATGTTAATATGCAGAACTGTAGGATATGGGCAGTGGTCGAAAGTAGTGCACTACTTGTAGTGGCGCTACTGTAGCTAGCTACAAAATTTGTAGCTGTAGCGGCGCTACATTTTGAAAATTGTAGTTGTAGCGGTAGCGAAGCTACAAAATTCCTGTAGTTGTAGCGAAAATTTTGCTACAGCTACATTTCTTTTCAGCATTTTGAGGTAAATTTTGAATGTGGCACCAGCATTAAAAAAATTGACAATAACGCTTACTTTTGCAGGAGGTTCATAAAGACAAAGTCTATTACATGGAAATATGGATAATGTAGATAATAGTAAATATCTTGATATCACAGTATAGGTATCCGTGTAATTTATTTCATTAGTATCTTTATAATTCTAATATCCAGATAACTAACTGACATATATGAATATATTCCAGCTAACAGCTACTTTTTTTGAGATTTTGGGGAAATGCCTCATTTGTGGCACCCCTGAAAAAAAAAATACCTCATTTGCGCCACCCCGGAACATATATTGTGGATATTCCTAGTATAAGAGGCAGCAAAATGTCTTTAATTACTGTGTAAAACACAACTTGCAGTGCAAAAAGGAGCGATCCATTTTCCACTAGAATGACAGCAATAGTGCCAGCAATCAATGGCTCAGTATGTTAACAGAACTCTCGGATTTACACATCAGTTTTCTCAATATATTTCCCTTTAGATTTTCTGTTACTTTTGCTAATCATGACAATGAAGATCAATGTTTTATTTAGTAATTATCTTATCTACAGTCAAGGGGTCCTGGGTTCGATACCTGGTGGAGGCACATAGTGGTTTGGATCCCACTTTAAACTGTAGGTTCAGTCCCGAATAGCCTTACTGTGCATAAAGTGGACTTAAAACAAAAAGTCAATCAATCTTATCTAGAGTCGCTTCCTGTCACTTTTGGCTAATTGTGAGAATGAGGAAGAATGATGAAAGAGCAGCGTGGGGATTGGAGGAGCAGGAGGATCCCATCCTCCAGGTATCTTTCCTAGTTTTTATTTGGAGTCCACTTTATGCACAGATAAGCAAACCGACTGGTTTCGAACCACTATGTGACTTAACTCAATATTTATTCTCAAGGAAAATATGTTTATATATAAATGTAAATAATTCTACCAAATTTTATTTGTGTATAGTTGTAATCATTAATTTTGTGTCATCCTAATTGAAATACTCATATATCAAATTTGAATTGATCTACCGCTTACATAGGTACGTTATTCTGAAACACTATATTGAAAATAAGCAACTGAAGTAACACTGCTATCAAAATTACAGAATGACGGGAATCATGATAATAAATAACAGAATCTATTTTCCAGCAAGTACAACTATCATACTAGGGTCTTCTTGGAATATCCATGTGGTTGTTAATTTCTTTTATGCAAAAGTAGCGGAAAAGTAGTGAAGTAGCGAGTAGCGAACTGGAGTAGCGTAGAGAGCTACTTCTTGGAAAATGTAGCTGTAGCTGTAGCGAAGCTACATTTTGGAAGAGTAGCTGTAGCTGTAGCGAAGCTACTTTTAAAATGTAGTGTTTTGATCACTGGATATGGGCTACTGAAACCCCTCATGTTTTACATGAGGAACCACTTCATTCCATGAAAATAGGTGTCTGATGTGTGATATCATGGCGGCGCATTGTTAGACCATCTCTTTTCAAAGAGACTATGGATAGTGATGTGCATGTGAACATTGTGCAGGAATTTGTGTCTATGTTAGAAAAGGATGAGAGAGACGCTTGGTTTCAACAAGATGGGACCTCAAATCATTGGCGGGAATCTGATGATTGGGAAACAATGGGCGAACATTTCCTTTGCCTCCTTTATTGAATGCGTCTGCATGTAAAATTCCACTATGACAATCCTATCTTCAATTGAATATGGCATGTTAAACAGTACTGCATGCAAACACCGAAAAATTATGTCCGACACAAGGCACTCACTGTAAACACTGAAATGTGCTTGAGAAGATGGATCATTGTTGTCGGCATGGCACGTTGTTGTGACTCCACCCACGATCACCATATTTTTCAGTCCACATCACGTATGCAGTTTGTCTGTATGATTTTGTTTACTAATTGCAACGGGGCTATTGTTTTGTGCCGCACACTGTATTTCAAGTCTGAATATGTGAAATTGAAATGTAAACTCCATGCCTTAAATTACATATTTTAATTGAATTCAAATGTCTTGATACATTGGAATCACACAGAGACTCTATATTATGTGTGTGGGTTGTGCGAGATGCTAATGTGTAAGGTTGAAATAGAGAAAACGTCGGCTTGTATCCTTGAATTATTAGAAAGTTCACCTTGAAATCCAAGAATTATACTTGAATTGTATCATGGTTCTAGAGTGGCCACCCTGTATTATCACCAGTTAATTTAATTTAATTTACCATCAACACTGTTTCAATCAAAACTTGAAACATTGTATGTAGAAAATAAACAAGTTACAGTGATGTTTATAGCTGATTAAATGTAAAATTTGTGGTAAAGGATTAGGATGTGATGCAAAGAAACCTGGTTATTTTGTATTCACAATGCATCATCTCAAGAAATGGAATACATTTTTAAAACTGAGACAATCTTAACATGTATGTGTTCTGTCATCCTAATTTTTGGGCTGACTTTGATCGGGAGAAAATAGTAAACCATTAAAAGTTAGAACATGAAAACTTAAAGAGGATTAAAAGATATGAAATCTCGATCTTCCAATTATGTCAGTGGAAGAATCAGCTGTTAACCTGTAGCTACGGACAATTTTTAATACACTCAAGACATACACATGATCTTGTAGACTTGTCCTAAGCCTCAATATTTTGTCCCCATTTCCAGAACCTTTTAGCTTTCTCAGAAGCTCAAAACACTAAAAGTAACTCAGTAGTCGGGTTAAAAGAGAAATGTTTAAATTCGGAGAAGTATTGTATGTGATATTAGCATCACACTGAAAAATGCTCTATTGTGAATGGTTGTCGTTGAAAATTGCTGTCCTGGTGATGCTTGGCAAGAGCTTCTGTTTCAGTATGTGACTGATGGTGAAGCATTTATCCAGCATGTTGTTACTAGAGATGAGACCTGGGTACATTTATGCAAGTCATAACTAAAGTGACAAAGCATGGAGTGGTGCCACACCTCATCTCCAAAAGTGAAGAACTTGTGGGTGCAGTGATCTGCAAGCAAAGTCATGTTGACTTTCTTCTGGGATCACGAGGCTGAACTTAGAGTACTAGATGTTCAGAAGAAGAATTGTGGCCAGTGTCACGTATTCAACTTTCTGAGGGAAAATCTGAAACCAGCTATTTACCATAAATGACACAGGTTGTTGGTAGTGGGAGTGTGTCTCCTCCACAACAATGCGAGAGCACTTACTGCTAAAGCAACAGTGTTGACTATTGAGGAACTGTGAACTGAGTGCATCCCACATCCTCAATACTTGTACTGTCGGATTTGCACGTTTTCGATACACTGAGTAGAATGCAGTTCCAGGACGATGATGAGGTTCAGTTGGCATGTGTGATTGGTAGAGGCACATATTTTTGGTAAATAAAAATGCAAAATTTCGGTACAAAAACAGAGTTGATTTCGGGTTCAAAAGCGGTAAATAAAATAAAATTTTGGTGTTATAGCGGTGAATAATCACATCAAAAATTCTATATAAAATGACATTTTGGTTTTAAAATTGTGAATATAATCCTAAATTTGATTTAAAAACTGCACTTATTACACAAAATAAACTTACCCCTTGTAATAGCACATTTATGTAGTTACCAGAGTATTAAGTTTATTGCTGTGTAAAGGGGTCCATTTTTGCTTCTCAAATATTTACTGCAGAATTAATCAATTTTCCGTGAATTGCATAACTCACAGGATACTTCAGACTTCAGAAAGTGTTGCGTCGGTATATAAACGGTAAATTTCGTGTTTAAGAGTATATTTCGCATATTGCAGTTCATTTCGCATTATTTCGTGACAAAACAGGGTAGAAAAATGCACCTCACACCTTTCAGAAACATGAAAAATGAACTTTACGGCATGTTATTTCATATTTCGTGTTTTCGTCAAAAACGAAATTTGCATGCCTCTAGTGATTGGCTGCACACCCATCCACATTTTTTCCCCACGTTATGTACGTGCTTGTCAAATGCTGGCATAGGTGCATTGAACTAAAGGGGACTAGGCTGAACAGTGATAATACATTTATTTCAGTGTTTGCAATAAATACTCTTGTGTAAATAAAAAAAAGTAACTTTTCTATTTATTGAGCCTTGTATGTTCGTCAGTAGAAAATTATAAGAGTAACATTGGTATTGATTTAAAATGTGGCTCAATTCTAGTGGAGAGTTAATTTTGCCCGATGATTTTGCATGAAGACAGTTTTCTGCATAGTGCCGTTGATAAGATCATCCTTACAGTTTCTGTTTCAAGTGAATAAGTTTCTTTGTGGACTGTGGCTAAAAGAAACTTACAATATATAGCAAAATGTTACATATAATTTTCCTGTAGGAACAGGAAAGAGAAATATTTGAAGGGGGAAAATAAAATTGGCGAGCATAAAATTGGAGTTTAACTGGACTCTTAGATGAACAAGCTGGTTGTTTGAGGGTCATTTTTTAAGTAAGGTCCATTTTGCAATAAAAACTAAGTAAGTAATGTTTTCCAAAAAAAAAAAAACACATTTATTTTCTGAATTTACATACTCTACGTTTCTACATTATTTCCTTGCCGGTTTAAGGATTTAACGTAACGAACTACGAGATTTTGGATACCCTTCTCATAGAACTCTGCTGCCTGTGATGATAGCCAGTTACTTACGGAAGCTGAGTTAATTGTTGTTCCTGGCAGCAAAGAGTCCACTAGCAAAACACCCTACCCTGCCTGTTCGAAAACACAGTTGCCATGATGCTGCTAAAACATTGCCGGGAGTCTGTGCGTGCACTCATTCCCACGCTCACATGCAATTTCAAATGGTATTCACAAACAGTCCTTGCGCCTAGTGACTACCACCTCTTCCGCCATCTGAAGACTTTCCTGGGTGGCAAGTGTGAAAACTACCATGAGAAACTGGATATCATCACAGCTGGCAGAGTTGTATGAGGAGGGTATCCAAAAACTCTTAGTTCGTTATGATAAATGTTTAAACTGGCAAAGAAATATGTAGAAAAGTAGAGAAGTGTATGTAAATTCAGAAAAGAAAGGTTTATTTTAAAGAAATACATCTACTTACTTCGTTTTTATTGCAAAACGGACCTTACTTAAAAAAATAACCCTTGTATTATTTAATGTGCATTTCATTAGGAACAAAAAAATTATTTATTTTGGGGATGGAACTGAATTCTATGAGTAACTATTTTTGAACACAATTTACACATGTTAAAACTGAAATAAGTACAGTGCATTTGAAAAGTTATCCAGCAACAAATTTGTTTACAACGCAAAAACTAGCCATACAACTATATGAAAATTAAATATAAATTTAGCCCAGAAATTAAACTGTCAAGTGCCAAGTATGTTGCACGTGCCCAACACTACATAATTTATACCACTGATCTCTTTTAAGTAAGATGTCACCAGGTACCAGTGCAGCTGGAATGAAGCCCAGGGGAATCAAAACAGGATAGCCATTTTCAAGTAAAAACTCACAAGTACCAATTCAGGGAGATGATATAATTTTTGATGTTACTCATAAAATTGATATACTTAATCCATTAATTGACATCCATACATCCACCCACCCCCTCCCACAATCGGACACAAATCACAATGTAGTAAGTTGCCACTCAACGATGCAATAATTTATCACTATTTCTCCTACAAGATTTGCATTCTGGAAAATAAAACACACTAATGAGGAGGCAGAAGATGCTTCAAAATGCAAAAAACCCAGTACGAATCTCCCTCCATAAGCAGTTAAAGAAATGCTTGACTTCTGAAACATGCTGTACAAAGAAATCTAATGTCATGCACAATCTTTGAGTATTTGATTGCATTTTTAGTTCTAATTGGATGTGTGGAAAATTATTTCCTACATCTGCTATAGATCTCTTCAGGCATTACATGTAGTTTACTTTGGCCATTTTAAACATCTTATAGACGTTGCAATATTTAAATGCTTATGTGGATTTGTGTTTTTTTGTTTTTTTTTAAAAAAAACTACCATATTTATTACTATTATTACCTAGCACTCGGTGAGATCTTTGAACTGCATCATGGCAGGACCTGGCATAGGAAATTCATTAGAAATGATGCTAGCACACCAGTCACCACAACAGGATGCTATGGCAAATATAGAGTATGGTCCTGCTCTCAGTTTGAGGCCACAGAGTAAGTTACTTTTTTTTTTTTTCGTTTTCTCTTTATTTCTTTTTATTTTACCTAAAGTTTCAGATACAGTACTGAATGACCATTTTACACTGAAACAGGAACAGCAGGGAAATGACAACAACAACAAAATATACTACAAGATGGCACTGAAAACAAATCAAAATTATACATGCATGGTTAACAATATTTTAAAACTTTGTTCTGGCAAGAATATGTCCACATTTGGAGGCAGGTTATTATATGAGTGAGGAAGTCTGTAGAAAAGAGACCGCTGTAGAAGGGAGAACCTTGTGGTGGGATTGTGATGTTCTTCTGTTGTTAGTTCTGGGTTAGGGAAGGGGATAGGGCTGAGTAGATAGCTGAACATTTTTCACAATTTAAAGTTATTGAGAATAGGTAAAATTTAGCAGTTAATGCAGAACAAAATTGAGTGACTCATAATTTCTTCAATGTTCTTTTTTACTGATATGGTTATAATGTGTACTTAGTTTTTAAGTAATTAAGTGCTCAAAGAAAATAGCCAATTGCTATAGTATTTCCTAAATGCCTATTTAATGTGTTCTTCACAAGAAACATTGTATTAATGAGAATTTATGTATGGTAGGGATGCACCCACATGAAATTTTTGCCAATACCAAATACTGACATTCAGCTTATCCGATATGAAATTGTAAATGTTCCTTGAATAACATAATGGTTAGAAAACCTCCTTAATTATGGTATGTGCCCAGATGGCTGAATATTGTTTTGTGTTTGAAAAAGGAACTGCACATTTAGACATTTACTTTACAAAGTCAGAACATATGAAACACATTTATATTCATAAATATAAAATTAGCCGAATTTCACACTAAATTGTAGGGCTATTTGCTATATTGGATAGGTAATTTTAACGATAAAGTGATGTGCCTGTAGTGCAAAATATCGACAATGGACCAGTTAATCTGTTCCATCCTTAATATGTAAAAAACTTTGCAATTCAGATAACTTTGTGATGCCACAGTTACACTTACTTCTTTTGAGCTATTGAAACTCAAAAATTCCCAACACTAAAATATTTGGTATTTTCTCCAACTGCAGGAGGAAGTTGGATCCCAGGTGGTGTTAGAGGATCTTTGCAACAACAAAGTGGTGGTACTGTAACAGCCCCATTAAAACATCTTCAGCCAGTTATGGCTTGGAATATTTTTATAAGAATTTACAACAGTTCATGTTAACAAATATATGTGTGTTTACTTGAATTATTTCACATGCCTTAAGTCTGTCTAAATACATTGCACTGGAATATTTTTTTTTAAAAAAATTCACCTAGCAATTGAGACACATTAAATAATTCAAATCCATGGTAGAGTGTAATTGAGCTCTGGAAATTATCAACCACTGAAGTTATACACTTATGGTATATGGATTTGATTACCTTTTGAAGAGTATTTTAAACATTACTTATGTGAAATTTAGAAATTTTGCACTTCCATGCTGCACAATTTAATGATTAAATTCTATTAATTTTGAAGATCCACTGTCTTCATTCACAAAAGGGTACGAAATTAATAGGATTTAACCATTATATTGTGCAATGCGGAAGTGCAAAATTTCTAAATTTCACGTAAATAATTTTAAACCATGTTTACGGCATCCATCATGAATATTTTAATGATGTTCTGAAGCATTGGTTAACATTAAGTTAGAACTCACCATGAAAAATTGCCTTATTGATTCAACTTGTATTTCATTATTACTTTGTTTTTTCAGCATTGCCCTAAAACGTATTTGCTTTTTGTTATCATGAATTGCATATTTGAAATTTTATAGTAAGTTGACCTGCACCGTTTTTGTTTTTAGCTTTTTTAAACCATTAGTAACCTGTTTTTATTCTGTGTTATATGTATTGAATTATGTGAAATTTGCCTTGTTACTTGTCACATGCATATTTATCTTTGCAGTGCGCGAGTCCAGTAGTGTTTGGAGCAGTTTTGTCCCATGTCCTTCCACTACAGCACCTTTGGCCCAGGAAGGCCGAAGCCACTTTCAGAAGGGAGCAGGAGCTATCCATCAAGGATTACCTTCTTCAAGGGCCCTGATGACAAGATCAGCACACTACACTGCTCCCCTTGGTCCTGGGCTCGGAGAGATTTCCACAGCAGGATCTTTACCAGATCGCTTGAGAGTCTTCCGTTCTCCCCCTGATGTAAGTAGAAAAATTGAAGCAGTTCTTTTTACAACATTTGTCCCTTTGGATCTTATGACACAAAACACAACATATTAGTTTAGTAGTTTTGATTTACCTGTTTTGTGCATGAATCACAATTGTTTGCCTTACTACAGCTACCATCTCATAAGCAGTAGAATATTTCAGTGGAAACCTGATTTTATGTACCTGGATTTTACATTCAACCTTGATGGTCCCAATACAGCAAAATCTTATAAAATTTTCATTAATTTTTACATGTTCCTGGATTTTAAGTTTCTTCATCTTGGTGCTTGAAAAATGTAAAATTGAGTTTCCATTGTATATTCAACTGAACTTGTTATGCAGATTATCTAGAGACACACACAGAACATATAATAACTTGCAGCAAAGCTATGTAAAAGTTATGGATCAACCTGGAATCAAACGTGGGTCTTTGGCATTCCGTGCCAATGCTCTACCATTGAACTACAAAGCCATCTCAAGTCTCAACAAACAGTTTAGGAACTGTGTGGATTAATCAATATCTGTTGGTATCTCCAAATGTAGGTACATCTCCATGTATCATTTTCGTTGCTAAGATTAACATTTTACCAATCTGATAATATCTATAAATAGCTTGTAATTTAGCATACAATTCTGACATATTAATGTTTTTTGAATACAGTGAAATCTCGGTTATACATTTTTCACACTTCTTTACCCAAGCTTTTACTTAATCCTTTCTATAATAGACAGGAGGGAGAGAGATAGGAAGGGAGGGGAAACTTGTTTGGAAAACTTTCCCTTGTTGTTTGCCAGGCAAAAGGAAGAAGAATTTGCCAACCCCTGTTATCTGATATTGGTTTAGGATGGAGTTAGAAAAGAAAGTCACCAATCTCCATCCCAAGAGCTCATTAATCTAAAACTGCTGGGCACGGCTATGCAATAATTTCATGAAGCAGCCTTTTTTTTTATTCAGCTATTTGCATAGGACACACTCATGTGTCCGTTTCAATACAATAATCCTTCCCCCTTTGTTTCTGCAACTTGGTTAGATAATAAGTCCACTGCTGGTTTAAAAATAAATACAGTTGTAGTCCATTGTCTCTTATCTTCACTTCACTCCTATTCCACCTGTCCATTTATTTATACCAGTCTATCTGGAGGGAGGCTTCTACCTGCACCAGTGGTATGTCTGGCTGTTCCAAAAGCAGTTCCTTGCCGATATCACTTCTGACAGCAATGACTCATCCAACATAAATAATACAATGTTTTTTCTTGTGCTGCCTTGTGATAAACAAAACCATAACTCTTATTGTGCAGATAACACAAGAATAATCATTTAAACACTAGAGCCAGTGGCGAGCTCTGGATTTTCCGGTGGAAGGGAGGGGGTGGGGGTGGGGTATCTTACGTATACATTTTTTTTGCCTCCCTGTTGGTGTTGTGGCAATGTCGTCACCTTGTAATCAAGGGATCCCAGGTTAGATACCCAGTGGAGAGACATAGTTGTTTATATCCTACTTTAAACTGTAGGTCCAGTCCCGATTATTTTTCTGTGCGTATAGTGGACTTTACAATACTTTTACAATACAATAGAGAAATGGTTCTCAACAATTGGGAAAAAGCAAGCACGTGGAAGCATGTTAGTCTAAAATGGATCAATCAAGGTGGTAAGGTACCCTTGTGTAGTGTTTCTCATCTGTCGGACCGCAACCAACCTGCTATCTAGCACTCGTATCAACTATATTGAGCTGCGAAAGGTTCTGCTGTAAGTGATTGCATTATTTGAGTTCTGATTTTTCATTGTTTAAGTCCATTTTATGCAAATTAATTTCAATAACTGCTTCCGTGATGCCATCATCCATCTTTTACCCCCCCCCCCCCTGCTCTGACACATCTTTCCGCAGGCGATGGGAAAGGGCCTATATAGCAGGCATGCACGCCACTATACCCCCCGGACTCAACCTAGCCAACCAGTAACCCTTTCCTCTCCTCCCCGAAACAACCCACCCACCTTAGAATAAACACTGGTTAAAGTACTTTTCGTTATCTATCAACTGTTTCTCGCAACACTGATCGTAGAGATGCTATTCTCTGCTTC
Source organism: Lepisma saccharinum (assembly GCF_977018435.1). Classification (NCBI taxonomy): domain Eukaryota; kingdom Metazoa; phylum Arthropoda; class Insecta; order Zygentoma; family Lepismatidae; genus Lepisma; species Lepisma saccharinum. The sequence continues at coordinate 209,501,162 of NC_139230.1, forward strand.
TTCGCCAAGTGACGCCGATCTTTTTTCCTTCTATCTTGAAAATGCGACTCAGATTGCGAAATATAGAATTATTTCTCTTTGTGTGGTAAGTGTTTACTGTCTCCTTCATCATTTGTGTGTGTGTGTGTGTATATATATACTGATGATGCTATAAATTAGCGAAAATTTTGAATTTTCCTACTGTCCGGTGAGTGTTTCCTTTTACCTTATTTGATTTTTACTTAGCCCTTTTGGCCCTCCTTGCTTTTATCCATTATATATATATATATATATATATATATATACTGCTGGACAATGAAAACCGGACACTTTGATATTTGACATCTGAATTGCAATAACAGCTCGCAGGTATATTCCAGAATGTTCGGCAGATCATGTAGTACCATATGCACCATTCATAGGCTCGGACTTTGTTTATGCATTCGTACTTAATTCAGTTTCTGCAACATTTAGTTAGCCCTTGTACCAGAGCTTTTATCGACCCATTGCGTTATCACAAAAAATGCAAGTGTCCGGTTTTTTTTGTCCAGCAGTATATATATATATATATATATATATATATATATATATATATATATATATATATATATATATATATATATATATAAGTCATTGGGCTGGATCCAAAAAAAATCCTCTTAAATACCTAAGATTTTATGCATGATATACCATGTACCCATGAAATGAAATATTGATAAATAAATTCTGACATAATCATAAATAGTAATAATAATTTGATTATGTGTAGGATTGTTGACCAATTGAAAAAAATAGATGACAAAGCAGTAACGTTGTCTCCTAATAAATAATGATCCCGAGTTTGATAACAGGTGGAGGTAATAGTAGCACAGATCCCACTTAAAACTGGAGGTCTAGTTCTGGGGATTATGTTAGTTGTCAACCACTTACAGCAGAACCTTTCACAGCTCAGTATAGTTGATATGAAAGCCTGGTAGCAGGTCGGTTGTGGCTCGGCGGTTGAGAAACACTGCACTAGGGTATCTTACCACATTGATTGATTTATTTTGGACTAACATGCTTCCATGTGCGTGCTTTTTCAAATAATTTCAGTCATGCCCTAAATGGCCAAAACAAGACACCTCTACATGATGTTGAAGGCGAATTACAGCCGATAACTGCACCAACAAACTTGATAAAGCAAAAGGAATGCTGTGTTTAAATCTTAAAACATTGCATATATCCATACTTTATTATGTCAACAAATTAGATTTTCAAAAATGTAATGATAGGTTGGGCTCTTCTCTAGAGTTTAAATACTGGGTGTTCACTGGGGGTGAAGCATTCACAGTGCATGTACGAATGACAAACTGAGGTGACATGATTCTCGGTATTGAGAAAACAGCCCAGCCCAGTCTGAGAGACATGCAAGTAATATGTGCAGCTTGCAGTGTCTCTTCCATTCAATAGGTTACATTGGTTACTGAGGGTTTTCTTGCATGTGACACGTGTCACTTGCAACTTGTCACTTGTCGCGTATCATTTCGGTGTGAAATCTCCGTAAGTCTCGGCATCAACATTTAGGTCTCTTTTTTGTACAACACAATGTTTGAAGGGGGTAAGTAAAATTGGTGAGGATAGAGTTGAGGTTCCACTGGACTCTAGGATGCACAGGCTGGATGTATTATCTAATGTGCACATCATTAGGAACAAATAAATTATTTATATTGGGGATGAAATTTAATTTTATAAGTAAGTAATGAATTTGATTACAACACTGAAACTAACCGTATAACTATATGAAAATAAAATATATATTTATCCCAGAAATTATACTGTCAAGTACCAATTATGTTGCACCTGGCAACACATCTATAATTTATACCACTGATCTCTGTACAAGTACGAATCTCCTGCCATAAGCAGTTAAAGAATTACAGGACTTCTGAAACATGCTGTACAAAGAAATTTAATGTCGTGCACAATCTTTGAGTATTTGATCGCATTTTTTATTTTAATTGGATGTGTGGAAAATTATTTCCTACATCTGCTATAGATCTCTTCAGGCATTACATGTAGTTTACTTTGGCCATTTTAAACATCTTATTGACATTGCAATATTTAAATGCTTATGTGGATTTGTGTTTTTTTTGTGTTTTTTTTTAAAAAAAACTACCATATTTATTACTATTATTACCTAGCACTCGGAGAGATCTTTGAACTGCATCATGGCAGGACCTGGCATAGGAAATTCATTAGAAATGATGCTAGCACACCAGTCACCACAACAGGATGCTATGGCAAATATAGAGTATGGTCCTGCTCTCAGTTTGAGGCCACAGAGTAAGTTACTTTTTTTTTTTTTCGTTTTCTCTTTATTTCTTTTTATTTTACCTAAAGTTTCAGATACAGTACTGAATGACCATTTTACACTGAAACAGGAACAGCAGGGAAATGACAACAACAACAAAATATACTACAAGATGGCACTGAAAACAAATCAAAATTATACATGCATGGTTAACAATATTTTAAAACTTTGTTCTGGCAAGAATATGTCCACATTTGGAGGCAGGTTATTATATGAGTGAGGAAGTCTGTAGAAAAGAGACCGCTGTAGAAGGGAGAACCTTGTGGTGGGATTGTGATGTTCTTCTGTTGTTAGTTCTGGGTTAGGGAAGGGGATAGGGCTGAGTAGATAGCTGAACATTTTTCACAATTTAAAGTTATTGAGAATAGGTAAAATTTAGCAGTTGATGCAGAACAAAATTGAGTGACTCATAATTTCTTCAATGTTCTTTTTTACTGATATGGTTATAATGTGTACTTAGTTTTTAAGTAATTAAGTGCTCAAAGAAAATAGCCAATTGCTATAGTATTTCCTAAATGCCTATTTAATGTGTTCTTCACAAGAAACATTGTATTAATGAGAATTTATGTATGGTAGGGATGCACCCACATGAAATTTTTGCCAATACCAAATACTGACATTCAGCTTATCCGATATGAAATTGTAAATGTTCCTTGAATAACATAATGGTTAGAAAACCTCCTTAATTATGGTATGTGCCCAGATGGCTGACTATTGTTTTGTGTTTGAAAAAGGAACTGCACATTTAGACATTTACTTTACAAAGTCAGAACATATGAAACACATTTATATTCATAAATATAAAATTAGCCGAATTTCACACTAAATTGTAGGGCTATTTGCTATATTGGATAGGTAATTTTAACGATAAAGTGATGTGCCTGTAGTGCAAAATATCGACAATGGACCAGTTAATCTGTTCCATCCTTAATATGTAAAAAACTTTGCAATTCAGATAACTTTGTGATGCCACAGTTACACTTACTTCTTTTGAGCTATTGAAACTCAAAAATTCCCAACACTAAAATATTTGGTATTTTCTCCAACTGCAGGAGGAAGTTGGATCCCAGGTGGTGTTAGAGGATCTTTGCAACAACAAAGTGGTGGTACTGTAACAGCCCCATTAAAACATCTTCAGCCAGTTATGGCTTGGAATATTTTTATAAGAATTTACAACAGTTCATGTTAACAAATATATGTGTGTTTACTTGAATTATTTCACATGCCTTAAGTCTGTCTAAATACATTGCACTGGAATATTTTTTTTTAAAAAAATTCACCTAGCAATTGAGACACATTAAATAATTCAAATCCATGGTAGAGTGTAATTGAGCTCTGGAAATTATCAACCACTGAAGTTATACACTTATGGTATATGGATTTGATTACCTTTTGAAGAGTATTTTAAACATTACTTATGTGAAATTTAGAAATTTTGCACTTCCATGCTGCACAATTTAATGATTAAATTCTATTAATTTTGAAGATCCACTGTCTTCATTCACAAAAGGGTACGAAATTAATAGGATTTAACCATTATATTGTGCAATGCGGAAGTGCAAAATTTCTAAATTTCACGTAAATAATTTTAAACCATGTTTACGGCATCCATCATGAATATTTTAATGATGTTCTGAAGCATTGGTTAACATTAAGTTAGAACTCACCATGAAAAATTGCCTTATTGATTAAACTTGTATTTCATTATTACTTTGTTTTTTCAGCATTGCCCTAAAACGTATTTGCTTTTTGTTATCATGAATTGCATATTTGAAATTTTATAGTAAGTTGACCCGCACTGTTTTTGTTTTTAGCTTTTTTTAACCTTTAGTAACCTGTTTTTATTCTGTATTATTATGTATTGAATTATGTGAAATTTGCCTTGTTACTTGTCACATGCATATTTATCTTTGCAGTGCGCGAGTCCAGTAGTGTTTGGAGCAGTTTTGTCCCATGTCCTTCCACTACAGCACCTTTGGCCCAGGAAGGCCGAAGCCACTTTCAGAAGGGAGCAGGAGCTATCCATCAAGGATTACCTTCTTCAAGGGCCCTGATGACAAGATCAGCACACTACACTGCTCCCCTTGGTCCTGGGCTCGGAGAGATTTCCACAGCAGGATCTTTACCAGATCGCTTGAGAGTCTTCCGTTCTCCCCCTGATGTAAGTAGAAAAATTGAAGCAGTTCTTTTTACAACATTTGTCCCTTTGGATCTTATGACACAAAACACAACATATTAGTTTAGTAGTTTTGATTTACCTGTTTTGTGCATGAATCACAATTGTTTGCCTTACTACAGCTACCATATCATAAGCAGTAAAATATTTCAGTGGAAACCTGATTTTATGTTCCTGGATTTTACATTCAACCTTGATGGTCCCAATACAGCAAAATCTTATAAAATTTTCCTTAATTTTTACATGTTCCTGGATTTGAAGTTTTTTCATCTTGGTGCTTGAAAAATGTAAAATTGAGTTTCCATTGTATATTCAACTGAACTTGTTATGCAGATTATCTAGAGACACACACAGAACATATAATAACTTGCAGCAAAGCTATGTAAAAGTTATGGATCAACCTGGAATCAAACGTGGGTCTTTGGCATTTCGTGCCAATGCTCTACCATTGAACTACAAAGCCATCTCAAGTCTCAACAAACAGTTTAGGAACTGTGTGGATTAATCAATATCTGTTGGTATCTGCAAATGTAGGTACATCTCCATGTATCATTTTCATTGCTAAGATTAACATTTTACCAATCTGATAATATCTATAAATAGCTTGTAATTTAGCATACAATTCTGACATATTAATGTTTTTTGAATACAGTGAAATCTCGGTTATACATTTTTCACACTTCTTTACCCAAGCTTTTACTTAATCCTTTCTATAATAGACAGGAGGGAGAGAGATAGGAAGGGAGGGGAAACTTGCTTGGAAAACTTTCCCTTGTTGTTTGCCAGGCAAAAGGAAGAAGAATTTGCCAATCCCTGTCATCTGATATTGGTTTAGGATGGAGTTAGAAAAGAAAGTCACCAATCTCCATCCCAAGAGCTCATTAATCTAAAACTGCTGGGCACGGCTATGCAATAATTTCATGAAGCAGCCTTTTTTTTTATTCAGCGATCTGCATAGGACACTCTCATGTGTCCGTTTCAATACAATAATCCTTCCCCCTTTGTTTCTGCAACTTGGTTAGATAATAAGTCCGCTGCTGGTTTAAAAATAAATACAGTTGTAGTCTATTGTCTCTTATGTTCACTTCACTCCTATTCCACCTGTCCATTTATTTATACCAGTCTATCTGGAGGGAGGCTTCTACCTGCACCAGTGGTATGTCTGGCTGTTCCAAAAGCAGTTCCTTGCCGATATCATATCTGACAGCAATGACTCATCCAACATAAATAATACAATGTTTTTTCTTGTGCTGCCTTGTGATAAACAAAACCATAACTCTTATTGTGCAGATAACACAAGAATAATCATTTTAAACACTAGAGCCAGTGGCATGCTCTGGATTTTCCGGCGGAAGGGAGGGGGTGGGGGGTATCCTACGTATACATTTTTTTTTGCCTCCCTGATGGTGGTGTGGCAATGTTGTCACCTTGTAATCAAGGGATCCCAGGTTAGATACCCAGTGAAGACACACAGTGTTTTATATCCTACTTTAAACTGTAGGTTCCTTCCCGATTAGCCATTCCCGATTAGCCTTTGTGCATAGAGGGAAGTGAACGAAAAATATTTTATGTAGTGATGGTACATTTCTACAACCATGTAAAGTTTTGTTGAAATCAGACTTATACTTGTTGAGTAAAAAACAGGGTGGCGAAAGACCTGGAAAACCTGGAAAACCAGGAAAAGTCAGGGAATTTGAGGTGTCAAAAAAAGTCGGGGAAATGTGAGGGGATTTCGTCTTCATTGATTATTTTCTTTTTTAATTATTTACTTATTTAAAGATGTCATTATGGAAATCTCGTTCGTAAGTTTCGGCCTCAACTTTTAGGCCCCTTTTATGCGCAACAGAACCACCGTTCCAGTAACCAGTGATGGGGGGGGGGGGAGGCGGGAATTTTAAATTCGAACACACTTTGGAGGAAATTTGTTAAAACTCTGGCACTATGGGAGCAATCTACTTCGGATAACTTTTGTTTTGCAGCTAAAACATCAGCGCATGCAACCGTGTACAATTAAAAAAAACACAGGACCAAGGAAGGTATGCTTGTGGGTGGGCGTTGGGGGGCACGTCCTCCGAATTTCAATGGAAAGAACAAAAATCTGGAGTTTGCCCCCTCTTCTCCCACTATTTTGGGGAGAAGACGTGAACTTTAGTATTCTTTTCAAAGAATGGACATTTCTCAAGAGAAGAAACATGTTTCATGTTCTTGGGTGCCATACAAGTTGAATAATAAGCCAAAAACTGAATTTTTCTTTTTACGAAAAATAGGTAATGTGAATTTTTGGAGGTAAATTGTTATAACTCTGGCACTATGGGAGCAATCTACTTCAGATAAGTTTTGTTTTGCAACTAGAACATCAGAGCATGCAACCGTGTACAATTCAGAACGTTGGACCGAGGAATAGGGGCTTGGGGGCGGGAGCCCCAAATTTCAATGAAAATAACCACATAAAAGTCTGGAGTTTGCCCTCTCTTCTCCCGCTATTTTGGTAAGAAGGCGCAAACCTTAGTATTCTCTTCAAAGAATGGACGTTTCCAAAGAGAATGAAACATGTTTCATGTTTTTGGGTGCCATATAAGTTGAATAATAAGCCAAAATGTGAAACTGTTTTTTACGAAAAATAGGTAATTTGCATATTGCTCAGAACATTGTTATAACTCGGGCACCATCAGAGCAATCTACTTCGGATAAGTTTTGTTTTGCAGCTAGAACATCATAGCATGCAACCGTGTATAAGTCAGAACGACGAATCGAGGAAGGAGGGCTTCGAGGCGCGACAACCAAATTTCAATGAAAAAAAACCATAAAAATCTGGAATTTGCCCCTCTTCTCCCGCTATTTTTAGGAGAAGGCGCAAACCTTAGTTTTCTCTTCAAAGAATGGACGCTTCCAAAGAGATTGAAACATTTTTCATGTTTCTGGGTGCCATACAAGTTGAATAATGAGCCAAAATGTGAAACTCTGTTCGGAAATGTGGATGGCTATGTTGCGTGGAGGGGAGAGGGGGGTCATCAATGTGAATTGCTCCAGACCTGTGTTAGAGTTTCCACCAAAACATAAGAGTATGAATGTCCAAAAAGCACATTCATTTCGTAATCAGCACCATTATACCATATGGTATCATCGGGTGAGTACGACGTTACTCTGATGATACCATATGGTATCATCGGGGGAGTAAATATTACGTGGAAAATGCATTGAATTATCATTTTTTCTTGTCCGTATGGGAGTAGTAAGGGGACTTGTCAACAGATTGAGGGGATAAGAGCAGGTGGTGCCATCCGATAGTTGTCGGACGTCGTAGTAGGGCATTTTGTTGGGCAAACTGAAGGAACATGGAAGCAAATAGGTTCCTTTGATACATACGATTTTTGTCGAATATCGCCACCTGACAAAGTATCTCACTTCAACATGCGACAGAAATTGCATGGACTGTAACATCCAACAAAAATCGAATGCATAAACAAGAAGAGCTTTAGACTGCAAATATGCTGCTGGAATTTTATTACTCTTCTGGTTCACTTCACCTTATTTATTGTAGCAGTGCTTACAAAGGTTTTCTTTCATCATCCTGACGTATTACTGGTTTCGCACAAGTTAACATATGTTTACAATGACATTGCACTATCCCTTGACAAGGCTTCGGTCAGCTCTAGGGAAGGGACGCTGCCATCTGGAAAATGTCAAACTGACCTCTCACCCTCCTTCCAGGGAGCACATTCTGCGTGCAGTGTTGACAGTTCAGCGTTTGAATACCTTATATATTTCTTAAATACATTACAGATTCGTAAATCCAATTATTCAACCCCTGAGTCAATGAAATTTACATTTTGTTGTATTTTCCTTTCGATTGTACGATAAAAGTAAGGGAATAAATTGAAAGATAGAGGTTTGACTCCTTGTAGTGAATTCTGTTACTATGGTTAGCAACACTATTTTCTGTAACTTGGCTAGATGAATGATTTTGGAGTGGTAGAGAAAAGAACAGTCAAATGCCTTAGGTCAGTCTCAGTGTAGCATCTCCGTTTGTGTGTTGTCGTTCTGTTTAGTGTATAACAATGTCTGAAACTTGACTGCAAAACTGTCTGAAGAAGATAGAGAAAATGAAAAACAAGACAGAAAGAAACCGAAAGTGGTGAGTAGAAAATCAGTGACGCTATATGTAGGTATAATTTCTTCCAACCGATATTCATAAAGTACCAATATAAAATTTACTGACCGAGTATTCGATATGAAATGGCAACTATTTCATGAAGAACCTAAGTGATTCATTAATGTCTATAGTTTATGACCATTTTTGTGGCTCCAAGAGTTCTTACCTTTGTAAAAGAAATGATATACTATTAGAAAGAGACTTGTAAAAAGGGGAGGGTCCACTTGGGGTGCTTGTCTGGGCTAAGTACAAATGGGGTGCCAAACAAGCAAAACAGATAAAAATAGAAAAGCGTTAACATCGTGGTGCCCTGTGAAATTACTGGTACCCTATTAAATCTAAGTTATTGTCAGTTTGCAAAGATATAGCTTTAGTATAAATTGTCTTTCTCTTTGTATCTAGTCAGTTCCCTGACATAATGACATGTTTAATTTTATTCAACTTTTCAGACGAAGCAAAGGATGTGTAAGTGACTCGTAGCTAGAGGGAGGCAGGGGGCAACTGCCCCCCTGAGAGCCTGCTTTGCCCCTTCTGTGAAAAATACAGAACACCTGGAATTCTCACTAATCTTTACAATTACTCTAAGAACATAACAAAGACACTTATTGATTTTGTGATTTATGAATGTGTGTGGGATTCAGTATAATGTCGTATCAGGATTGGGGGGGGGGATTCCCTTTTTGGTAATAGTGATTCATGTGGTAGAGAGAGGGAGTGGATATTTGATTTTTGTTACGTAGCGTTGATTTTCTGCCACCTATAGCTAATCGCAACAATGAATGATGACTTGAAATTGATGAAGAGACACTCATAAACAGTGCCGCAACCACAGGGCGGCAGGGGGAATTGTCCCCCCCACCACCACCCTCCCGACCTTGGATGGAAGTCCATTCTAGGGGAAGCGAACATTGAAGTAAAAAACAAGACTAGGAGAATCTAAGAATAGCAGAACAATTGGATACTCAAGATGGAATTAGTTTTTACGAGTTCCTTGCATTTTTCCTCGAGACGGCCAAGGGCACTTCCAAGGGGCAATTGCCCCCCTCTCGATTTCAAATTTTATACAAATAAAAATACATTTCGTAAAATTTTCTTACTCACTTCGCTCGCAATGTCTTCTGTTCTTATAGCCCAAGTTCAAAGCCATAGTTATGGGGCAATGGGAGTCGGTTCCGCGAACCAAACGATCTATATGAGAAAAAAAATGTTAAAGATAATGCCATGGCGCTCCGTAAAATTATTTGCACTCTATTAAAACAATTTCTTACTATGAAACTTAATATGAAATATTAATGATGACACTGTAATCCAAGAAGTCATTGATCAATCAAGGGATTCCTGTTTGTTTGTCAGGTGTCAAAACATGTATTTCGACTATAATATAATACAATTCACACAATATTTGCAAAATGGTTAACGTAACCAGTAGGCAAACATTGTCTGTAGTGATGCAAGACTCTTTCCTTTTGAAGGAAATAGAGTCCGTGGTGGACTAAGGGACCCATATTTTAATGTTTTAGCAAGTACAAAAAAAATGTATTACAATTTTTTACACAATTCATCAAAGTGTAGATAATATGTAACCATTATTATTTAATTAATTCGATTTTTCTTGCATAACACAACACAATGGTGTTGTTGGATTCTCGTTAGATTCCTTTGTGCGGAAAAATCTTGCATACTGGAAACTAGAAAGAATCATTATGAAGCATGATTGATTGATTGAATTGGTGTTTTAAGTCCACTTAATGGACACTAAGGCTAATCGGGACTGGACCTACAGTTTAAAGTGCGATCCAAACCACTATGTGCCTCCACCGGGTATCGAACCCGGGACCACTTGATTACAAGACGAGGACGCAACCACTGCGAAATCGGGGAGGCCCTGAAGCATGATTTATAAAGGGCTCCCTTAATCAGTTCTGCAGAGAGGCCCATTAATCGTCTATTAACATTATCAACCTGTAAATATCAAGTAGATACAGTCCCTATTAGCCTATTTATGTTAAACTTTATATTCTTTGGCAAATCTGGAAAGGTCATTATCGAAAAAAATGCCATTTGATGTTGCTCATTTTTTTTCCCCCGTTGCAGTTTCAAGATATCATCCCTTTTCAGTTACTTATCTCTTTTGGGGGAGGTGTCAAGTGCCTCTGTGTACCCTGCTATATCTGCCAATGTGACACAATATATTAAAAATTTGCCCCCTCTAGGATTGACTTTGTTCCCCCCCCTACAAAGAATTCCTGGCTAAGGGCCTGAGTGTAAGGAATTAAACATAAAAGAAATGTATTTTACATTAAGTCCCAAATTTATATCTGACCATAGGCGCACCAGTGAGGGCACGACTGTGCTTGCCACTGCCTGCTGGAAAACGTGGAGAGAGACAATTTGTTTGGTTCATTGTGCTCTTTGTGTTGAATAGTGAAATAAATGCTATTCAATTTTTAAATAATTGAAAATAAAGCATTGCCTCAATTTAGAAGTGAAAATTCCTTGCCTTCATTTTGCAGTTAACATGCCATGCATTTATTTGCACATGTTATTTTGTTTTCTTTTAAGGCAAAGAGGCACGTGACTCCTAATTCCCTGGAGTCTCTCTTTTAGTGTTTGAAAGATAAACTCTCAAAAGCGCCAAGCATATTTTCCAAAGTTTTGTAAGGGTATAATGCATATGCATATTATTAATTAAACATAGCGACAGTATCCCATGATGTTTACTCTTTACAATCTTGCTTTGCTCGTTGGGCGTCCTCTTTACCTCACCACATGCCCCCTACCCCCTCCTGTTCTAACTGTTAGAAAATATGCATGTATAATTTTAATAGTTCTATGTAGCGAGTGAGTTCCAAATTCTGCTGGTGTTTTCAAATCTCTGTTTAAACGATGATTCACAAACTGAAATAAAGTAATGAAACTCGATATATTTAGAGCATTGCCATGAAGATGTTAAATATAGTGGGAAGTTGGGATGCACGTTTGATAGATACCCGATATTGCTTATGAACGAAATTTGTCAAGGAATTTCATATTGAAGTCTTCAATGAACGAGCAAAGCATGATTGTAAAGAGTAAACATCATGGGATACTGTCGCTATGTTTAACTAATAATATGCATAATCAGTTTGCAGAGAAATTGTTCTAAAAATTTTCTTGCTCGCTTCGCTGGCAGTGTCATAATTTATTTAAGTCATATTATATCTGAATTTATTACTATTACTTCAGACAGGCAAGTGCGCGCACACCCATGCAATGCATTCTCACTGATATTTCAATTGGACACCCCCAAGTTGAACTCCGACTTACACCTACGTCAAGAACGATACAAATAAATTAAAATATTGCACAAGTGTTCCTAATGTTAAAATTTTGTGTTTTGTCTAATGATTTATTAAATCAAGTACTGAACATTATCGGAAGGAAAGCAATACTCGAAACGTTAAACTGAAATGTTAACATTAATCTATTTTCCATCTTTTCCTGTATTTGACATCTTTTTTTCTTCTGAAATGTTACATGAAGGGAAGGGAAGGGGTGGGGTTAATCTCTAGAAACATCCATGAACAAATTGAATTAGGGCGAACATTTTTAAAACGGTTCAAAATATGTACTTAACTTCCCCAAACTTACACCTTCCCCCAAGGGAAAAATCCTGTATAAACCCCTGATTCAGAGCAAATTGACTGACAGTTCTAATACTTCGATGTGTATCCTTTGGCTTTAATTACTGCTTGACACCTGTTATTCATAGAATTAACCAGTTTCCGACATGTTTCAGAGCTTATTTTATTCCACTCGGCTTGCACAACAGTTTTCAACTCTTGTTTGGACTTGACGCCTGCTTTATGGACTCGCCTCTTCAAAATTGCCCATAAATGCTCAATGGGATTTAAGTCTGGACTTTGAGCTGGTGTTTGTAGTAGATTGGGCACATTCCATATTAGCCAATTCATGTTAACTCGCGCCTTATGCTTACTGTCATTGTCTTGTTGGAATCTGTAGATAGGCGGGATGTCCATTTCTTGGGCACTCTGCTTTACATTGTTCTTCAATATGTCCAAATAAACATATGCATCCATTATGCCATCAATAAACTGGATGGTACAAACACCTTTGGACAACATACAAACCCAAATCATTAATGACCCACCACCATGTTTAACTGTTGGAACTGTGTTAATGTGATCATTGTCTTTATTTGATTTTCCCCAGACCCTATTTATCCCATCTGAACCGTATATATTAATCTTGGACTCGTCTGACCATATTTATTTATTTATTTATTTATTTACTGCCCTCAACAGAGGTAAACCTCCAATTACAGACGGCAGAAAAAAAAAAACAATACAATTAGCAAATATATAAGCATACATATGACACTAATTCCTGGTCCTTGTGGATGTGCTCTTTCGCGAATGAAAGTCTATTCCTGCGATTCACCTTATTTACATATGGCCTCTTTCGTGGTATTCTGCCATGATATCCATGCTTCCACAAGGCACGTCGGACAGTTTGATCTGACATCATCTTGCCAGCAACATTTTCCACTAACGGTCGTAACTGAGAAACACTTAGTCAGGGGTTTTCTCGCACATTTTTTTTTAAAATAAAGCATTCATCACGTTTATTCAACCATCTCTCTTTTGGTTTTCTCGGCACATTCTGTGTTGAACCTTCCTGTCTAAATTTGTTTACTATGTATTGAACTGTGGAGTGTGATTTATTGACTGTTTGTCCAATTATTCTTAACGAATAACCTCTAAGGGCCAAATTTATAATAACATCCTTCAGATCTGAACTAAGTTCATTCACCTTGCCCATTTCGAACACGCTGATAAATAGACGATAGACCTACAACAATACCTACACCAGCATTCCGCTTGACGGGGAGCGTGCCTGCATGTTCAAACTTGTTACGAAGTTGCAAACTGCAGGAAATCGCCCGAATAGCGGTGGCGCTGTATGCGAGGAAGATTGAAACTCTTGCCTGTACGAATAACAATGTTTCATGAAACAGCATGTTTTTCTCTTTTCACACAAATTATATGCTTTGTTTATACACTTTGAATGTACATTTTTATTGACATTTGTTGGTGAAACCTTCATTAACATTAACTTCCAGGTAGATATGAAAATGATTATATTTACAAGTAGATATGACATTTTTTCTTTGGAAAATCTATGTGTACGAATAACAATGTTACATACTGTATCACGAAAAAGTGAAACATAAATTTGCATTGGTGAAAGTTATAAAAATTGGCAAGTGCAACCTCAAATTTACTGCAACACTGGTATTGCAATGAAATTAATGCCACTCTCTGTCCTGTCTGTTTAAACTCATGAGAGATTGTCATTAATCTCTCGCTGAGTAAGGTTAATGTCCAATATTATGAAATAAAATACTAATAATGAATACGTAAATATTTTAATATCAGATTTACTCGAATCATTCAATCATAAAAGCAAATCACTTTCTTCAAGAATTGACTTTTCTCTGCCAGCCCTTCTAAATTTTCACTTTCCATCGTGGCCAGAAAGTAATTTCCAATTAGTAGGGATATTGATTTTTCACAAACGCCAAAACCGTGAAAAATGGTAATTGCTGCGAAGTTATGTTTATGAATGTGCAGTGATGTCTGGACACATTTTTCGCCCGTTCGAAATATCGAAATAATGCAATTTTGGCATAAAATGTGAATTGTTGCCGTTTTTAGCTATTTTTTAAAAAGAAATGTCCTAAAACAACGAAAAATTCCATGAAATCCACCTTTCTTGTCTTTTCTAGGCCATATTTGTGTACATAGAACATGCAAGTTTTCCAACATTTTACTCAAGAGTAAACTATAGAGTTATACATGCATGGAATAATTCTGACAGCCACATGAAATCATGTATTTCCCACAATTTCTTCAACTTCTATCAAAACCATTTGCATCACAGAGCAATGTGGCAGGGTTCTAACAGGAGATTGAGTGTGTATCTACCATCACACGGGAACCACATCTTCGTATTTGTCGCACGAGATATGTTTTGAATTACCAAGCTAAGTGCGCACCATCAGCATTTATCGAGCGAGTAATAATGGAGCTCAGTCGTTAGGGCATCTAACTAGTATGCGAGAGACCCAGGGTCGATCCCCTGCGGTGGAGAACCAGGATGTTTTGCACCTATTCAAACTGCTCCGGCGCCCACCGAGCATCATATGAAGCTAGTACCTTGAGGAAACTTTGAGGGATCAAGGTAGCCAGGAGCATGGTGCTGATCACATCACCCCTATCTTCAGCCGTGATCAAGAAAATGTGGGGCCCTAACTCCACACCCCTACTATACACCTTCATGGAAAAGTGCAGGGGAGCACTTTACTTTTACATCCTTCCGATATCTGTTCCAACATATCAAACTGTCACGAAAATACATAGACCATGAGACCTACAATTTAAAATAATAGTTTAAAAGCACAATGGAGTATTACGTTTTGGTATCTTTGGCAGATAAATGTTTGAAATCAAAAACGCGAATTTTGAGAAACGTAACACTAACAAGTCAAAAAAAGATAATGCCAATTTTTGGTGCCATAATATATTGGTATCTGTCACATGAGAGTGATTGATTTTAATTTTTTGGGTGCGTTGCCACTTATGGTCATTATGCACCCTTCAGTATATACGGGGAAAATTCCATTATCTAAAATCCTTACCTTAAAATTAAAAAAGGTGTTATGGAAAATAACTTTCCCTAAATAACTTCCAAGATATCAAACTCTCACGAAGAGGCGTAAGCCATGTGACTTACAATTTGAAACCGTAGTTTAAAAACACCATGAAGGTATAATTTCAGATATTTGCAAGAAAACGCAAATTTTGGGAAAAATAACACTGTATAGTACAAAATAAAAAAATAAGCAAATACACATTTTTTTTAAAAAATAACAAAATATCAAGGTCCCTACCGAATAGGCATAAATAAAACAAGAATCCTTGTCCTGCCAGAACCTCTTCTTCAGTTGAACAAAGAGATGAGCGTCGCTACATGCAAGGACAGGGCTGTACAGGAGTGGTCCAAGATCTCTCACCTGAAGTGATGCAAAGGACCCGCGTGTACTCAGCTGTATGGGGTTGTGCACATTCGATTGGCCTTCTGTAAATTGTCTGCACCATCATCTGACCTTACTATCACTCACAACGTCCGGTCTGCATACCTCACACGATTGCAAGTGGTGCTGTGCCAAATTCTGAGCATGCAATGTAGGCTACATCGCAGTTGGTGGGAGACTGTATGAGAGCTGCAATCTTTAACCTAGAACTGTCCTAAAACGGCTGCATTGCAACTGTACCAGATTACAGCTACATGCCACTTCTTCCTGCTTGCATTTGTGTGTGTCGCTCTCCGACCACTAGTGCTGCGTATAGGCACCATTGGAGCTTTTTTCAGGATGCCCCTCGTATATGAACTTTCAGAAGCTTTTATTATTAGTGTTCCTGTTTTAATGTGTTGTTAGCTAAATCAGGTACCTATGCAATGCAATTCTATAAATTCCTTGTGTTAAGTTTCTAATACCTACATACCCTTTTCATCAGCATTAATGGTATAATTGCATGTTGTCTGTTTCATGGTACTTCATTTGGATATACTGTACTGAAGCAGAAATCCCATTGATAATATAAGGAAATATGACACTTTATTTTGTTCGATTCAATTGTTTCACTTATATGCAAGAGTTAAGTTGTTTCCTTTAGAGAGAAGAGAAAAGTAGCTTTATGCATTAAAAAATGAATCCGCACTCATGGTTCTTGCAAGCAGAGGGTTCCAAACCTCAGTGGAAATATCAACATATAATACCGAGTATTATATAAAAGTATTTTATTTTAAACTTACGGCGTATGTCAAAATTCCGTAATCCTTCCCTAGCTTGTGAATTGTAATAATTTTCCAAATTCACTATTTTGCAGTTTGAATTCCAATCATAGAGAATAGAGAAATTAAGTCAATTTCATAGAAGATAATATTGGTACTTAACAAAACCATACGTGGATCTGTGTGAGTTTATTATTTCTATTTGCAAAACCATCGATTTAGTTTAGTTTGTAATTGTCAGGGAAAAATGTAAATTTTGTCCTGGAAAACCTGGAAAAGTCAGGGAATTTCATTTCTGCTTGTTTGTAGCCACCCTGAAAAAATAACATTTATATAAAATAGCAGTGTTGCCAGCTTGGATACAATGTCTGGAATTTTGCTTCTAGCATTGGCCCTATGGATCTTGAATAGACCAAATTTGGAAGGAAGCATGATAAAGGACCACTCTATGAAAGTATGTAATTCTCGACCCGCAACATGGGGGAAAAAATAAACAGATATCACAGCATTCAGAAAGTTTGCGTAATTACAGAAAATTTCGATCTTTTGGCCTTTGCCCCTGCTTACACCCCCTCCCCCCGACCCTTAGTTGTTGGATGTTACTTAAAATATTGCTCTTTGTTCATTCTTACATTAAGAATTTAAATTTTTCCAAATAGATGTAGTGGTTTAGCAGCTATAACCTTTTTTCTTCAACTTATCACATTGTAACAAAAGGGAAACAAAGTTTTTTTTTCAAATGATGCTTGCAGAAAGAAAATGCACACAATGTTTAGTATGATAGCTGCTTTTCTTCAGAACCATTCACATGCTAAAAATAAGTCACAGTGTTCAATAAACTACTCTGGCTTCAATAACCATATTATCTTTAAATATCATGGTAATAAGACACAGCACAACTTTTCCCCAACTGCAAGCTACTGTTGACTCCTACCTTTCTTCAGCTTGTTTGTAATGTTTATGACAGGCTGGGAAGTGTGGTGCCAGTGACTTGTCTGACAGCTTGAAATATATCAGTTTCTGATCTGCTTTAGGCAGATACATCTTGGCCAATGCAATGCAAAGAACAAAAGCAGGATTTTTAGCACAGGCCAATCTGGTTCAAGGGTACATTGCCCATCCCTACCCTCCAATGCAATAAAGTTCCAAGCCGAGAGCCTGACCCATGGTTGCATCTGGTAAGAAAACCTATATGGGAATGGGTGGCACATGTTATCATCATGGAAATCTTGAACTCCAAGAGCAGCATTCTTTCTAGCAAGCACGCTTAAAAACGTTAAACTGAAGTTTTCCTTGTTCGGGCTGAACTTATTGAATGTAGAACTGGAGTGCGCAGTTGGCAGGGACTGCCAGAAAAGAATGTACTAACGAGAAATACGTACTATCTTGAAACATATATCTGTGATTTCACTGTATAAAACTTAAAATCTGTACATCCTGTTTTTTTTTTAAACTAAAAAATACACCATGTTCCAAAATGAATATCGGGGTTTTAATTAAGTGTATATTCTATTACATATACATTACAGAAATGAAACATACCTTAAAAGGAAGGGTAACTCAAACAGTTTTTTGTCATAAGTTACAAGTGTTCAATGTGGGATCCCCTTGTGACACGGCACACATCTAATCTGTAGGCAATTTCTTCCTACACTGAAGCTAGCATGTCTGTTGTAACAGACTCCACAGCTGCATCAATTCCACGTTGCAATTCAGGGAGGTCGGCAGGTAGCGGTGGCACTTATACACTATCCTTTACATACCCCCACAAAAAGAAATCGCAGGGGGTGAGGTCGGGAGATCTTGGGGGCCATTGCAGAAGAGCCACGGCATCCTCACAATGACGACAGATCCATCGTTGGCGAAAAACAGCATTCAACCAATTCCGTCCTTCACGATGAAAGTGTGGGGGCAGATGCCAGATGATTTTTCTTTTTTGCTAACGATCAAGTTGAAGGTAGAACCATTGCTGGAGCATGTCCAAATATGCAGTACCAGTGATAGTGTTTTCCACAAAGAAGAAAGGTCCATAAACTTGTTCTTTGGATAGAGAACAAAAGACGTTCACGTTTGGTGAATCCCTCATGTGCTGCACTGTTTGGTGTGGATTTTCGTATTCACTCGTCCACTAAGATGAAATGAGGCTTCATCACTAAACTTCACACTTGTAAGAAAATCATCTTCCATGTCCAGTACATTTTCGCAGAAGTTGGTACGGGTCACATTATCTTCAAGTTTTAGGGCCTGTAACAGATGTAGACGGTACGGCCTCATGTGCAATCTCTTTCGTAACACCCTCCAAACAGTGGTGGACGGCATTGACAGTTCTCGACTCGACCACTTTACAGATTTCCTGGGACTCCCACCGAAACTTGCTCTGACCTGTTCCACTTGCTCATCTGGTAGATGTGGTCTTCCGGAGCTCTTCCCTTTGCACAGGCATCCCGTATTCCTAAATTGGTTGTACCATCTTCGGATGTTGTTATCCGATGGGGGATCACATCCATATTCCCGCCAAAAAGTACGTTGCGCTCCAATTGCTGAGTTACACCTTGCGAATTCCAAGAGACAAAGGCTTTACGCTCAGGAGTCATCTCCATCTTTACTACTAGCGCCGTGTTGCGGCGGAGTTACGAAACATCATCTGCGAAGTAGAAACAAAAACTGTTTGAGTTACCTTTCCTTTTAAGGTATGTTTCATTTCTGTAATGTATATGTAATAGAAGATATACTTCATTGAAACCCCGATATTCATTTTGGAACACCGTGTACTTTTTGGCATTTATGTTAATGTTCAGGAGTCAAAATTCAAAAACTTGGAAGTAGATGAATTTAATTAGAGTAGTGTGCATACCACTCTTTTTTGTGTCTTACCTTAATTTTGTAACGTCTGTTCTTTCAGATGAACAGAGGAATCTTTCCAGGTGGTGTAAGGCTCCCTTCCGTTTATCCAGATCCACTGAATGTGACATCTCAACCTCAACACCCAGAGTCTGAAGAAAGGTAAGATACATTTAGACAACAATAGGCATCTTTTTTTTTTTAAATTTAAATCACAAACAGCTATTTAAATCAAAAAAATCATGATAAATGATTTTTAATAAATATCTTGATTTTTATCCACCATGGAATCAATCATTGTTCCAATGATGAACTTCATTATTGTTCAAGTAATTCTTGCCCAGGATAGGGACATATGGAAAGCTTGTGTTGCTGTAGCTATAAATCTTCGGGGTCTGAGAATAAGAAAGCTTGAGAGTTAGTTAGTAATATTTCTGATACTGTTCAAGAACATTTAGTATTGTTTTTGTATTATTATTTTACATGAATTGAGGTTTCTGAGCACAGCTAATCAACTGACTGAATTGTTGATTTAATGTGGATAACTGATTACATAATAACAAGTAATGAAGTGCTATAATTTATTTAATTTCTAAATTTCAGTATGATAGAGACGTTGAGTGACAGTGATGAAAGTGCCCATTCAGATTCACACAAGCAGACAGGAATATCTGGTGAAGAATATGAAGGAGACAGAGAAGCAGAGAATGGTAGTGATGGCACTCTGGATGAGGGAGGAGTAAGTCTTTCCATAAGAAACCATGCATTCACAAGTTGTGTAATTACTAGGGCTGAATTGTTGCAGATTCTGATGTTTAAGTATCAGCCAATATTTTTCCTAGAGTCTGTGCATTTTTGTAGAGCCCAGTTTGTAGAAATTATTCAAAATTTGAAGCTTTTGTTTATTTTTCACCATTGTGGTGTGAAAAATGAATTTTGTTGTTAAATATTCTGATATAATTTGTGCCCTACACATGCATAGTGTACTTGTAACGGTGGAGAACAGGAGAGGCTTTAGGTGCTCCCCAAACTGCAAAAGTAATAAATTGATGTACAGTCATGAACACTTACGGTTTGTAACAAACCCACTTTCAATAGAATCATTACAACCCAGAAATGTCCATTACTGTACAAATGCATTTAAATGTACTTCATTATCAATATTAATTACTATTTTGAACAGCTTCATTTGTATCAGTGGGATCCAAGAGTTTTGGTACTAGTTGAAAGTGGTATCGGCCTAGCCCTGGTAAATATGCAAGAAATTTTCCTGTTTTTTTTTTTTTTTTAAGGGTAGTACTGTATGAACGTAAAATCTGTACTTCCTGTTTTTTTAAAAAAGTAAAATACCTTTTGTCTTGAATGTTAATGTTCAGGAGTCAAAATTCAAAAACTTGGAAGTAGATGAATTTAATTAGAGTAGTGTGCATAACACTCCTTTTGTGTCTTACCTTAATTTTGTAACGTCTGTTCTTTCAGATGAATAGAGGAATCTTTCCAGGTGGTGTAAGGCTCCCTTCCGTTTATCCAGATCCACTGAATGTGACATCTCAACCTCAACACCCAGAGTCTGAAGAAAGGTAAGATACATTTAGACAACAATAGGCATCTTTTTTTTTTAAATTTAAATCACAAACAGCTATTTAAATCAAAAAAATCATGATAAATGATTTTTAATAAATATCTTGATTTTTATCCACCATGGAATCAATCATTGTTCCAATGATGAACTTCATTATTGTTCAAGTAATTCTTGCCCAGGATAGGGACATATGGAAAGCTTGTGTTGCTGTAGCTATAAATCTTCGGGGTCTGAGAATAAGAAAGCTTGAGAGTTAGTTATCATGAACTTCAAAAGTTGTCTTGATTATAATTTTATAGCTGGCATAACCAAATGAAATATTATAAGGTGGTTCAGCATAAGACTTGTAAATGTGCAGTTTTAAAATTAATTTAAGTTCTTCACAGGTGTTCTTTATTTCTCTTGCTTAAACTAAAACTTTGCAACTGGATGACCAAAGATGCACTTGGTTCACTTTATGAAGCAAACTGTTGGGGATTGAGGGTGGGGGCCTAATTGGGAACGGAAGGGGATTGTGGCAAGCACTACATAATTTCAAATTTTGTACTGAAGCCATCCTTGATGTTGCAGGTAATACTGAGGAAAGTAGCCTGGCATCTAAGGATTAAACTCTAGGTCCAGTTCAGGTTAGGCCCTTGAGCATAAAGTGCACTTAAAACAAACTTTGAGAAACATTTTTGGCTCACACCGAAGTGAGAATGCGAATTATTTGGTTACGTGAGAGATCTGACCAAAGGATGTACTGTTTACAAAGTGTTTAGTGATGCCTAAGTTTATGGGTAAAGTATTTTTCTATTCATTCACCTTTGTGATTATTGTTGTAGAATGTGATGTTCTATACAATGCATATACATGTTAAATATCAAGGTATCAGGGGATGTAATGGCAATGAGTAATGAACGTCAGTGATGTGTTCTCTTAATGCACGAAATCACAAATATAGTGGCTTAGAAGGAAACTGTACTTTTAAAATGAGGACTTCTTTTCCACTAAGATTGAAACCCCTTGAAAACTTCCATCAATTGAATTTTCTTTCCATCCACCTTTTCCCATGAAACATAGAACTTTTCAAGATTTTGAAAATCAAATTGAATTTTATTATTCGATATGAGACAAATGCTTATTAAAAAAGTAATATTTCTGATACTGTTCAAGAATATTTAGTATTGTTTTTGTATTATTATTTTACATGAATTGAGGTTTCTGAGCACAGCTAATCAACTGACTGAATTGTTGATTTAAT
Organism: Lepisma saccharinum; assembly: GCF_977018435.1. Classification (NCBI taxonomy): domain Eukaryota; kingdom Metazoa; phylum Arthropoda; class Insecta; order Zygentoma; family Lepismatidae; genus Lepisma; species Lepisma saccharinum. Next base: position 209,523,343 of record NC_139230.1, read on the forward strand.
GTGGATAACTGATTACATAATAACAAGTAATGAAGTGCTATAATTTATTTAATTTCTAAATTTCAGTATGATAGAGACGTTGAGTGACAATGATGAAAGTGCCCATGCAGATTCACACAAGCAGAAAGGAAAGTCTGGTGAAGAATATGAAGGAGACAGAGAAGCAGAGAATGGTAGTGATGGCACTCTGGATGAGGGAGGAGTAAGTCTTTCCATAAGAAACCATGCATTCACAAGTTGTGTAATTACTAGGGCTGAATTGTTGCAGATTCTGATGTTTAAGTATCAGCCAATATTTTTCCTAGAGTCTGTGCATTTTTGTAGAGCCCAGTATTGTAGAAATTATTCAAAATTTGAAGCTTTTGTTTATTTTTCACCATTGTGGTGTGAAAAATGAATTTTGTTGTTAAATATTCTGATATAATTTGTGCCCTACACATGCATAGTGTACTTGTAACGGTGGAGAACAGGAGAGGCTTTAGGTGCTCCCCAAACTGCAAAAGTAGTAAATTGATGTACAGTCATGAACACTTACGGTTTGTAACAACCCCACTTTCAATAGAATCATTACAACCCAGAAATGTCCATTACTGTACAAATGCATTTAAATGTACTTCATTATCAATATTAATTACTATTTTGAACAGCTTCATTTGTATCAGTGGGATCCAAGAGTTTTGGTACTAGTTGAAAGTGGTATCGACCTAGCCCTGGTAAATATGCAAGAAATTTTCCTGCTCTTTTTTTTTAAGGGTAGTACTGTATGAACGTAAAATCTGTACATCCTGTTTTTTTTAAAAAGTAAAATACCTTTTGTCTTGAATGTTAATGTTCAGGAGTCAAAATTCAAAAACTTGGAAGTAGATGAATTTAATTAGAGTAGTGTGCATACCACTCCTTTTGTGTCTTACCTTAATTTTGTAACGTCTGTTCTTTCAGATGAATAGAGGAATCTTTCCAGGTGGTGTAAGGCTCCTTTCCGTTTATCCAGATCCACTGAATGTGACATCTCAACCTCAACACCCAGAGTCTGAAGAAAGGTAAGATACATTTAGACAACAATAGGCATCTTTTTTTTAAAAAAAATAAATCACAAACAGCTATTTAAATCAAAAAAATCATGATAAATGATTTTTAATAAATATCTTGATTTTTATCCACCATGGACTCAATCATTGTTCCAATGATGAACTTCATTATTGTTCAAGTAATTCTTGCCCAGGATAGGGACATGTGGAAAGCTTGTGTTGCTGTAGCTATAAATCTTCGGGGTCTGAGAATAAGAAAGCTTGAGAGTTAGTTATCATGAACTTCAAAAGTTGTCTTGATTATAATTTTATAGCTGGCATAACCAAATGAAATATTATAAGGTGGTTCAGCACAAGACTTGTAAATGTGCAGTTTTAAAATTAATTTAAGTTCTTCACAGGTGTTCTTTATTTCTCTTGCTTAAACCAAAACTTTGCAACTGGATGACCAAAGATGCACTTGGTTCACTTTATGAAGCAAACTGTTGGGGATTGAGGGTGGGGGCCTAATTGGGAACGGAAGGGGATTGTGGCAAGCACTACATAATTTCAAATTTTGTACTGAAGCCATCCTTGATGTTGCAGGTAATACTGAGGAAAGTAGCCTGGCATCTAAGGATTAAACTCTAGGTCCAGTTCAGGTTAGGCCCTTGAGCATAAAGTGCACTTAAAACAAACTTTGAGAAACATTTTTGGCTCACACCGAAGTGAGAATGCGAATTATTTGGTTACGTGAGAGATCTGACCAAAGGATGTACTGTTTACAAAGTGTTTAGTGATGCCTAAGTTTATGGGTAAAGTATTTTTCTATTCATTCACCTTTGTGATTATTGTTGTAGAATGTGATGTTCTATACAATGCATATACATGTTAAATATCAAGGTATCAGGGGATGTAATGGCAATGAGTAATGAACGTCAGTGATGTGTTCTCTTAATGCACGAAATCACAAATATAGTGGCTTAAAAGGAAACTGTACTTTTAAAATGAGGACTTCTTTTCCACTAAGATTGAAACCCCTTGAAAACTTCCATCAATTGAATTTTCTTTCCATCCACCTTTTCCCATGAAACATAGAACTTTTCAAGATTTTGAAAATCAAATTGAATTTTATTATTCGATATGAGACAAATGCTTATTAAAAAAGTAATATTTCTGATACTGTTCAAGAATATTTAGTAATGTTTTTGTATTATTATTTTACATGAATTGAGGTTTCTGAGCACAGCTAATCAACTGACTGAATTGTTGATTTAATGTGGATAACTGATTACATAATAACAAGTAATGAAGTGCTATAATTTATTTAATTTCTAAATTTCAGTATGATAGAGACGTTGAGTGACAATGATGAAAGTGCCCATGCAGATTCACACAAGCAGAAAGGAAAATCTGGTGAAGAATATGAAGGAGAAAGAGAAGCAGAGAATGGTAGTGATGGCACTCTGGATGAGGGAGGAGTAAGTCTTTCCATAAGAAACCATGCATTCACAAGTTGTGTAATTACTAGGGCTGAATTGTTGCAGATTCTGATGTTTAAGTATCAGCCAATATTTTTCCTAGAGTCTGTGCATTTTTGTAGAGCCCAGTATTGTAGAAATTATGCAAAATTTGAAGCTTTTGTTTATTTTTCACCATCGTGGTGTGAAAAATGAATTTTGTTGTTAAATATTCTGATATAATTTGTGCCCTACACATGCATAGTGTACTTGTAATGGTGGAGAACAGGAGAGGCTTTAGGTGCTCCCCAAACTGCAAAAGTAATAAATTGATGTACAGTCATGAACACTTACGGTTTGTAACAACCCCACTTTCAATAGAATCATTACAACCCAGAAATGTCCATTACTGTACAAATGCATTTAAATGTACTTCATTATCAATATTAATTACTATTTTGAACAGCTTCATTTGTATCAGTGGGATCCAAGAGTTTTGGTACTAGTTGAAAGTGGTATCGGCCTAGCCCTGGTAAATATGCAAGAAATTTTCCTGTTTTTTTTTTTTTTTTTTTTAAGGGTAGTACTGTATGAATGTAAAATCTGTACTTCCTGTTTTTTTAAAAAAGTAAAATACCTTTTGTCTTGAATGTTAATGTTCAGGAGTCAAAATTCAAAAACTTGGAAATAGATGAATTTAATTAGAGTAGTGTGCATACCACTCCTTTTGTGTCTTACCTTAATTTTGTAACGTCTGTTCTTTCAGATGAATAGAGGAATCTTTCCAGGTGGTGTAAGGCTCCCTTCCGTTTATCCAGATCCACTGAATGTGACATCTCAACCTCAACACCCAGAGTCTGAAGAAAGGTAAGATACATTTAGACAACAATAGGCATCTTTTTTTTAAAAAAATTTAAATCACAAACAGCTATTTAAATCAAAAAAATCATGATAAATGATTTTTAATAAATATCTTGATTTTTATCCACCATGGACTCAATCATTGTTCCAATGATGAACTTCATTATTGTTCAAGTAATTCTTGCCCAGGATAGGGACATATGGAAAGCTTGTGTTGCTGTAGCTATAAATCTTCGGGGTCTGAGAATAAGAAAGCTTGAGAGTTAGTTATCATGAACTTCAAAAGTTGTCTTGATTATAATTTTATAGCTGGCATAACCAAATGAAATATTATAAGGTGGTTCAGCATAAGACTTGTAAATGTGCAGTTTTAAAATTAATTTAAGTTCTTCACAGGTGTTCTTTATTTCTCTTGCTTAAACTAAAACTTTGCAACTGGATGACCAAAGATGCACTTGGTTCACTTTATGAAGCAAACTGTTGGGGATTGAGGGTGGGGGCCTAATTGGGAACGGAAGGGGATTGTGGCAAGCACTACATAATTTCAAATTTTGTACTGAAGCCATCCTTGATGTTGCAGGTAATACTGAGGAAAGTAGCCTGGCATCTAAGGATTAAACTCTAGGTCCAGTTCAGGTTAGGCCCTTGAGCATAAAGTGCACTTAAAACAAACTTTGAGAAACATTTTTGGCTCACACCGAAGTGAGAATGCGAATTATTTGGTTACGTGAGAGATCTGACCAAAGGATGTACTGTTTACAAAGTGTTTAGTGATGCCTAAGTTTATGGGTAAAGTATTTTTCTATTCATTCACCTTTGTGATTATTGTTGTAGAATGTGATGTTCTATACAATGCATATACATGTTAAATATCAAGGTATCAGGGGATGTAATGGCAATGAGTAATGAACGTCAGTGATGTGTTCTCTTAATGCACGAAATCACAAATATAGTGGCTTAGAAGGAAACTGTACTTTTAAAATGAGGACTTCTTTTCCACTAAGATTGAAACCCCTTGAAAACTTCCATCAATTGAATTTTCTTTCCATCCACCCTTTCCCATGAAACATAGAACTTTTCAAGATTTTGAAAATCAAATTGAATTTTATTATTCGATATGAGACAAATGCTTATTAAAAAAGTAATATTTCTGATACTGTTCAAGAACATTTAGTAATGTTTTTGTATTATTATTTTACATGAATTGAGGTTTCTGAGCACAGCTAATCAACTGACTGAATTGTTGATTTAATGTGGATAACTGATTACATAGTAACAAGTAATGAAGTGCTATAATTTATTTAATTTCTAAATTTCAGTATGATAGAGACGTTGAGTGACAATGATGAAAGTGCCCATGCAGATTCACACAAGCAGAAAGGAAAGTCTGGTGAAGAATATGAAGGAGACAGAGAAGCAGAGAATGGTAGTGATGGCACTCTGGATGAGGGAGGAGTAAGTCTTTCCATAAGAAACCATGCATTCACAAGTTGTGTAATTACTAGGGCTGAATTGTTGCAGATTCTGATGTTTAAGTATCAGCCAATATTTTTCCTAGAGTCTGTGCATTTTTGTAGAGCCCAGTATTGTAGAAATTATTCAAAATTTGAAGCTTTTGTTTATTTTTCACCATTGTGGTGTGAAAAATGAATTTTGTTGTTAAATATTCTGATATAATTTGTGCCCTACACATGCATAGTGTACTTGTAACGGTGGAGAACAGGAGAGGCTTTAGGTGCTCCCCAAACTGCAAAAGTAGTAAATTGATGTACAGTCATGAACACTTACGGTTTGTAACAACCCCACTTTCAATAGAATCATTACAACCCAGAAATGTCCATTACTGTACAAATGCATTTAAATGTACTTCATTATCAATATTAATTACTATTTTGAACAGCTTCATTTGTATCAGTGGGATCCAAGAGTTTTGGTACTAGTTGAAAGTGGTATCGACCTAGCCCTGGTAAATATGCAAGAAATTTTCCTGCTCTTTTTTTTTAAGGGTAGTACTGTATGAACGTAAAATCTGTACATCCTGTTTTTTTAAAAAAGTAAAATACCTTTTGTCTTGAATGTTAATGTTCAGGAGTCAAAATTCAAAAACTTGGAAGTAGATGAATTTAATTAGAGTAGTGTGCATACCACTCCTTTTGTGTCTTACCTTAATTTTGTAACGTCTGTTCTTTCAGATGAATAGAGGAATCTTTCCAGGTGGTGTAAGGCTCCTTTCCGTTTATCCAGATCCACTGAATGTGACATCTCAACCTCAACACCCAGAGTCTGAAGAAAGGTAAGATACATTTAGACAACAATAGGCATCTTTTTTTTAAAAAAATTTAAATCACAAACAGCTATTTAAATCAAAAAAATCATGATAAATGATTTTTAATAAATATCTTGATTTTTATCCACCATGGACTCAATCATTGTTCCAATGATGAACTTCATTATTGTTCAAGTAATTCTTGCCCAGGATAGGGACATATGGAAAGCTTGTGTTGCTGTAGCTATAAATCTTCGGGGTCTGAGAATAAGAAAGCTTGAGAGTTAGTTATCATGAACTTCAAAAGTTGTCTTGATTATAATTTTATAGCTGGCATAACCAAATGAAATATTATAAGGTGGTTCAGCATAAGACTTGTAAATGTGCAGTTTTAAAATTAATTTAAGTTCTTCACAGGTGTTCTTTATTTCTCTTGCTTAAACTAAAACTTTGCAACTGGATGACCAAAGATGCACTTGGTTCACTTTATGAAGCAAACTGTTGGGGATTGAGGGTGGGGGCCTAATTGGGAATGGAAGGGGATTGTGGCAAGCACTACATAATTTCAAATTTTGTACTGAAGCCATCCTTGATGTTGCAGGTAATACTGAGGAAAGTAGCCTGGCATCTAAGGATTAAACTCTAGGTCCAGTTCAGGTTAGCCCCTTGAGCATAAAGTGCACTTAAAACAAACTTTGAGAAACATTTTTGGCTCACACCGAAGTGAGAATGCGAATTATTTGGTTACGTGAGAGATCTGATCAAAGGATGTACTGTTTACAAAGTGTTTAGTGATGCCTAAGTTTATGGGTAAAGTATTTTTCTATTCATTCACCTTTGTGATTATTGTTGTAGAATGTGATGTTCTATACAATGCATATACATGTTAAATATCAAGGTATCAGGGGATGTAATGGCAATGAGTAATGAACGTCAGTGATGTGTTCTCTTAATGCACGAAATCACAAATATAGTGGCTTAAAAGGAAACTGTACTTTTAAAATGAGGACTTCTTTTCCACTAAGATTGAAACCCCTTGAAAACTTCCATCAATTGAATTTTCTTTCCATCCACCTTTTCCCATGAAACATAGAACTTTTCAAGATTTTGAAAATCAAATTGAATTTTATTATTCGATATGAGACAAATGCTTATTAAAAAAGTAATATTTCTGATACTGTTCAAGAATATTTAGTATTGTTTTTGTATTATTATTTTACATGAATTGAGGTTTCTGAGCACAGCTAATCAACTGACTGAATTGTTGATTTAATGTGGATAACTGATTACATAATAACAAGTAATGAAGTGCTATAATTTATTTAATTTCTAAATTTCAGTATGATAGAGACGTTGAGTGACAATGATGAAAGTGCCCATGCAGATTCACACAAGCAGAAAGGAAAATCTGGTGAAGAATATGAAGGAGAAAGAGAAGCAGAGAATGGTAGTGATGGCACTCTGGATGAGGGAGGAGTAAGTCTTTCCATAAGAAACCATGCATTCACAAGTTGTGTAATTACTAGGGCTGAATTGTTGCAGATTCTGATGTTTAAGTATCAGCCAATATTTTTCCTAGAGTCTGTGCATTTTTGTAGAGCCCAGTATTGTAGAAATTATTCAAAATTTGAAGCTTTTGTTTATTTTTCACCATCGTGGTGTGAAAAATGAATTTTGTTGTTAAATATTCTGATATAATTTGTGCCCTACACATGCATAGTGTACTTGTAATGGTGGAGAACAGGAGAGGCTTTAGGTGCTCCCCAAACTGCAAAAGTAATAAATTGATGTACAGTCATGAACACTTACGGTTTGTAACAACCCCACTTTCAATAGAATCATTACAACCCAGAAATGTCCATTACTGTACAAATGCATTTAAATGTACTTCATTATCAATATTAATTACTATTTTGAACAGCTTCATTTGTATCAGTGGGATCCAAGAGTTTTGGTACTAGTTGAAAGTGGTATCGGCCTAGCCCTGGTAAATATGCAAGAAATTTTCCTGTTTTTTTTTTTTTTTTAAGGGTAGTACTGTATGAACGTAAAATCTGTACTTCCTGTTTTTTTAAAAAAGTAAAATACCTTTTGTCTTGAATGTTAATGTTCAGGAGTCAAAATTCAAAAACTTGGAAATAGATGAATTTAATTAGAGTAGTGTGCATACCACTCCTTTTGTGTCTTACCTTAATTTTGTAACGTCTGTTCTTTCAGATGAATAGAGGAATCTTTCCAGGTGGTGTAAGGCTCCCTTCCGTTTATCCAGATCCACTGAATGTGACATCTCAACCTCAACACCCAGAGTCTGAAGAAAGGTAAGATACATTTAGACAACAATAGGCATCTTTTTTTTAAAAAAATTTAAATCACAAACAGCTATTTAAATCAAAAAAATCATGATAAATGATTTTTAATAAATATCTTGATTTTTATCCACCATGGACTCAATCATTGTTCCAATGATGAACTTCATTATTGTTCAAGTAATTCTTGCCCAGGATAGGGACATATGGAAAGCTTGTGTTGCTGTAGCTATAAATCTTCGGGGTCTGAGAATAAGAAAGCTTGAGAGTTAGTTATCATGAACTTCAAAAGTTGTCTTGATTATAATTTTATAGCTGGCATAACCAAATGAAATATTATAAGGTGGTTCAGCATAAGACTTGTAAATGTGCAGTTTTAAAATTAATTTAAGTTCTTCACAGGTGTTCTTCATTTCTCTTGCTTAAACTAAAACTTTGCAACTGGATGACCAAAGATGCACTTGGTTCACTTTATGAAGCAAACTGTTGGGGATTGAGGGTGGGGGCCTAATTGGGAATGGAAGGGGATTGTGGCAAGCACTACATAATTTCAAATTTTGTACTGAAGCCATCCTTGATGTTGCAGGTAATACTGAGGAAAGTAGCCTGGCATCTAAGGATTAAACTCTAGGTCCAGTTCAGGTTAGCCCCTTGAGCATAAAGTGCACTTAAAACAAACTTTGAGAACCATTTTTGGCTCACACCGAAGTGAGAATGCGAATTATTTGGTTATGTGAGAGATCTGACCAAAGGATGTACTGTTTACAAAGTGTTTAGTGATGCCTAAGTTTATGGGTAAAGTATTTTTCTATTCATTCACCTTTGTGATTATTGTTGTAGAATGTGATGTTCTATACAATGCATATACATGTTAAATATCAAGGTATCAGGGGATGTAATGGCAATGAGTAATGAACGTCAGTGATGTGTTCTCTTAATGCACGAAATCACAAATATAGTGGCTTAAAAGGAAACTGTACTTTTAAAATGAGGACTTCTTTTCCACTAAGATTGAAACCCCTTGAAAACTTCCATCAATTGAATTTTCTTTCCATCCACCTTTTCCCATGAAACATAGAACTTTTCAAGATTTTGAAAATCAAATTGAATTTTATTATTCGATATGAGACAAATGCTTATTAAAAAAGTAATATTTCTGATACTGTTCAAGAATATTTAGTATTGTTTTTGTATTATTATTTTACATGAATTGAGGTTTCTGAGCACAGCTAATCAACTGACTGAATTGTTGATTTAATGTGGATAACTGATTACATAATAACAAGTAATGAAGTGCTATAATTTATTTAATTTCTAAATTTCAGTATGATAGAGACGTTGAGTGACAATGATGAAAGTGCCCATGCAGATTCACACAAGCAGAAAGGAAAATCTGGTGAAGAATATGAAGGAGAAAGAGAAGCAGAGAATGGTAGTGATGGCACTCTGGATGAGGGAGGAGTAAGTCTTTCCATAAGAAACCATGCATTCACAAGTTGTGTAATTACTAGGGCTGAATTGTTGCAGATTCTGATGTTTAAGTATCAGCCAATATTTTTCCTAGAGTCTGTGCATTTTTGTAGAGCCCAGTATTGTAGAAATTATGCAAAATTTGAAGCTTTTGTTTATTTTTCACCATCGTGGTGTGAAAAATGAATTTTGTTGTTAAATATTCTGATATAATTTGTGCCCTACACATGCATAGTGTACTTGTAATGGTGGAGAACAGGAGAGGCTTTAGGTGCTCCCCAAACTGCAAAAGTAATAAATTGATGTACAGTCATGAACACTTACGGTTTGTAACAACCCCACTTTCAATAGAATCATTACAACCCAGAAATGTCCATTACTGTACAAATGCATTTAAATGTACTTCATTATCAATATTAATTACTATTTTGAACAGCTTCATTTGTATCAGTGGGATCCAAGAGTTTTGGTACTAGTTGAAAGTGGTATCGGCCTAGCCCTGGTAAATATGCAAGAAATTTTCCTGTTTTTTTTTTTTTTTTTTTTAAGGGTAGTACTGTATGAATGTAAAATCTGTACTTCCTGTTTTTTTAAAAAAGTAAAATACCTTTTGTCTTGAATGTTAATGTTCAGGAGTCAAAATTCAAAAACTTGGAAATAGATGAATTTAATTAGAGTAGTGTGCATACCACTCCTTTTGTGTCTTACCTTAATTTTGTAACGTCTGTTCTTTCAGATGAATAGAGGAATCTTTCCAGGTGGTGTAAGGCTCCCTTCCGTTTATCCAGATCCACTGAATGTGACATCTCAACCTCAACACCCAGAGTCTGAAGAAAGGTAAGATACATTTAGACAACAATAGGCATCTTTTTTTTAAAAAAATTTAAATCACAAACAGCTATTTAAATCAAAAAAATCATGATAAATGATTTTTAATAAATATCTTGATTTTTATCCACCATGGACTCAATCATTGTTCCAATGATGAACTTCATTATTGTTCAAGTAATTCTTGCCCAGGATAGGGACATATGGAAAGCTTGTGTTGCTGTAGCTATAAATCTTCGGGGTCTGAGAATAAGAAAGCTTGAGAGTTAGTTATCATGAACTTCAAAAGTTGTCTTGATTATAATTTTATAGCTGGCATAACCAAATGAAATATTATAAGGTGGTTCAGCATAAGACTTGTAAATGTGCAGTTTTAAAATTAATTTAAGTTCTTCACAGGTGTTCTTTATTTCTCTTGCTTAAACTAAAACTTTGCAACTGGATGACCAAAGATGCACTTGGTTCACTTTATGAAGCAAACTGTTGGGGATTGAGGGTGGGGGCCTAATTGGGAATGGAAGGGGATTGTGGCAAGCACTACATAATTTCAAATTTTGTACTGAAGCCATCCTTGATGTTGCAGGTAATACTGAGGAAAGTAGCCTGGCATCTAAGGATTAAACTCTAGGTCCAGTTCAGGTTAGCCCCTTGAGCATAAAGTGCACTTAAAACAAACTTTGAGAACCATTTTTGGCTCACACCGAAGTGAGAATGCGAATTATTTGGTTATGTGAGAGATCTGACCAAAGGATGTACTGTTTACAAAGTGTTTAGTGATGCCTAAGTTTATGGGTAAAGTATTTTTCTATTCATTCACCTTTGTGATTATTGTTGTAGAATGTGATGTTCTATACAATGCATATACATGTTAAATATCAAGGTATCAGGGGATGTAATGGCAATGAGTAATGAACGTCAGTGATGTGTTCTCTTAATGCACGAAATCACAAATATAGTGGCTTAGAAGGAAACTGTACTTTTAAAATGAGGACTTCTTTTCCACTAAGATTGAAACCCCTTGAAAACTTCCATCAATTGAATTTTCTTTCCATCCACCTTTTCCCATGAAACATAGAACTTTTCAAGATTTTGAAAATCAAATTGAATTTTATTATTCGATATGAGACAAATGCTTATTAAAAAAGTAATATTTCTGATACTGTTCAAGAACATTTGGTATTGTTTTTGTATTATTATTTTACATGAATTGAGGTTTCTGAGCACAGCTAATCAACTGACTGAATTGTTGATTTAATGTGGATAACTGATTACATAATAACAAGTAATGAAGTGCTATAATTTATTTAATTTCTAAATTTCAGTATGATAGAGACGTTGAGTGACAATGATGAAAGTGCCCATGCAGATTCACACAAGCAGAAAGGAAAGTCTGGTGAAGAATATGAAGGAGACAGAGAAGCAGAGAATGGTAGTGATGGCACTCTGGATGAGGGAGGAGTAAGTCTTTCCATAAGAAACCATGCATTCACAAGTTGTGTAATTGTTGCAGATTCTGATGTTTAAGTATCAGCCAATATTTTTCCTAGAGTCTGTGCATTTTTGTAGAGCCCAGTATTGTAGAAATTATTCAAAATTTGAAGCTTTTGTTTATTTTTCACCATTGTGGTGTGAAAAATGAATTTTGTTGTTAAATATTCTGATATAATTTGTGCCCTACACATGTAATGGTGGAGAACAGTAGAAGTTTTAAGTGCTCCCCAAACTGTGAAAGTAGTAAATTGGTGTAGAGTCATGAACACTTATGGTTTGTAACAATCCCACTCTCAAAAGAATCATTACAATCCAGAAATGTCCATTACTGTACAAATGCATTTAAATGTACTTCATTATCAATATTAATTACTATTTTGAATAGCTTCATTTGTATCAGTGGAATCCAAGAGTTTTGTACTAATTCAAAGTGGTATCGACCTAGCCCTGGTAAATATGCAAGAAAGTTTGCTGTGTTTTTTTTTAAAGTTAGTACTGCACGACTTTATAAGTTTGTTCACATGATAAATGTTAGAATATTCCTACTCACTGAAACAAGGCCATGTGAATATGTTGTAAAATATTGCAAATGAAAATCCACATTTACATCATATTTTTGGCATGAATTTTTTGTGAAGTTTGTGCATACCTCACAGGAATCATGGACAGGGAAAAATATTGGCCAATAATGTTGATTATTAATGTAAACCAATATAGCACTTGCAATATCAGTTCAGCTCCAATTGTACTAGTTGTACACTAGTCTAGTATTAACCATGTGCAGTTAATTTCCAATCTAATGTCTGTTACAGGGCTAAAGGGAAAAAGTTCCTTTACAATGTAGAATGAAAAATTTTTCTGACTTTACACATCAAAGAATTTGGGAAGTTTTTATAGTTGAATGTAAGATAATGCAAAGTGATCATTCAGAATCTAAAAGAGTCATTGCCAGAGTAATCAATGTAACAATAAGTCTCATTTCCAGAATTCATGGATTATAGGTAGATGCTGTAAATAATATAATTTCAAAGGCCCACTGTTTTCATTGTCTGAGGTGTCTCATTCAGCCTTTGAGATGAATACATTTCAACCAGTGGCGTATGCTGGATTTAAAACCTGGGCTATCTCTTTTTATCATAATGTTCAAATGGGAGGCTCTTTTTCGTTCAATTTCTTTGATTTTAAGGTGATTCGACATTGCGATTAAAAATACATACATTACAATTTACTAATAATTATAAAAATGTCACTGTTTCATTAATATAGAAACAATAAGGAAAACATTTAAAATATTTCATGGTTATTTATAAAATATAGAGTCCCTTATTGTGAAATATTTATGTAGGCCTACGTGCGAGACTAAAATATACGTGTATAATAAACTTCTTACCTTGAATATTTAATTTGGACAGGAACTCCATTCTTCTCTTGGCAACCTCTGTGGTAAAATGCTTATTAGCACAGCGCACTATGATGCCAGGGGTCCCAGGCTCAAAACCAGGCATGGACATGGGTATTCTTTGTGAATGACCCTTCATGAATTTCATCGTATCGTCACTCATTCTCATCGTCGCAATTAGCTAAAGTGGCAGAAGAGCAACGCAAAATAACAAATCAAATCCATTCTTCTCTTCTTTGCGATGCCAGAGGCCTGCATATCTTCATGATTTGAAGTTTATCCTCATGCAAAAGCAGAGTAAATTGTTTCAGCAATAGTTCATTAATTATGTCATTCATTTTCATTCACTACACGATGCAGCACAGATCATTCAAAACATATATACGTAATTCACTCACTCAATACATTTAAGAGTGCCCGACCCTGTGGCTGAGTGGTTAGCACATCGCGCTGCGATGCCAAGGGTCCCGGGTTCGAATCCCGGTCGGGTATGGTTGTTTGTAAATGTCCATTTTCATCCATTTCATCATTTCATCACTCATCCCCATCTTCGCAAATTAGCCAAGAGGCACAAAACGCGAAGTAAAATAAACTAAATCAATCAATCAATCAATACATTTAAGAAAATCCACACATTAAGAAACCTAATTTTCTTAAACTTTCTTCAACGCGATTTCCACTCGCAAAATGCCCTTTGTCATCTCCAGCCAGTCAGTCTACCGCAGCCTGTCATAAAAAAAGCAGCAGAGGGGTTGAAAGAAAACATCTAAAAGTGGATTGGTTGAAGGTCAGCGGCCTGTGAGTTCTGCATGTGTTCGATGGGACAGTGTTGTTTTGGCCTAGAGGACAAATTCCATACCACATGCCAGCCACTATTTTCCCATTCCTGTAATAGTAGTTTAATTTCAAAATTTCCCTTAACCTGGGAAAATCCCATGCTGGTTACCACATTGGCATTGCTGTAAGGTTTTACCGCCGTTGTAAAACGAAGAGTTCCCTGTCTAAGAAGCCACTACAAATATGCCACCATCCACCTTCAGGCGCTGGTCGGGGAAGAATTTAACCGCTGAAGTCTGGTGGTAGTTTTAAAGGAAAGGAGTCCATCTCCATGTATAGAGCGAGCACAAGGAAAACAAACCTTGGATGAAAAATCCCCCGCAGCCTTTTCTTCCCTTCAGCTCGGGCCATGGAAGCGGGGAGTACGGTGCACAGGAGTCGCAGGTTTTATACTATCATTTTTTCCCGCGGTCGTTGTTTGAGAGTGAAGCATCAGTCACATTTGATAGTTGATTATTTTCTGTATTTAATCTGGGTTTCGGTGATAGCCTAGGTAACCTAGAATATACGCTCCTGATTTCAACTAAGTCAGGGTGGCAACAAACCTGAAAAACTGGGAAAAGTCCAGGGAATTTAAGAGCTCAAAAAAAGGCAGGGAAATGTAAGGGAATTTTATCTTGAATGAAGTATTTTTGTTGTTGTTTCGATGGAATAATTGTGCCAGGTGTTTGTTGATTGATTGATTGATTGAGTTAAAATTTATGGGTGCGTCGGCACTTAAGGCCATTTCGCACCCTTCTGTGTATACGGGGAAATGTCCCCTTATCTAAAATTCTGACTGAGATTTAAAAAAGGGGTGTAGATAGCCCCTTTGGAAAAACTAAAAGTGCAAGGTTGTAAAGAGACCTGCACGAGACAAACACGACACATTAAAAAGTCAGAACAAACTAAAAACCTCCTTACAGACGGTGGAAGAGTCCAGCTCTTCGCAAAAAACTAAAAACACGTGATAAAATACTGCTGTCATCACCCAAGAGGGATGACAAACAGCCGGAAAGGTTAAAAGTCTGCCGGAGGTAAGCAAGATCGACACATTCAACGAGAATGTGTCGGATGCTTAAAATAACATTACAAGTACGACACAACGGAGGGTCCAGCCCTTGCAGTAGGTGACCATGCGTGAGACGGCTGTGTCCTATACGCATGCGGGTAAGAATAACGTCTTCTCGCTGAGATGGACGAGACGAGGAACGCCAAGCACCTATCGTGGGCTTAACAGAGTGAAGCTTGTTCCCCGTTTCCACATCCCACTCGGTCTGCCAAGTGTCAAGAAGGCGACAACGGAACACATTCTGCAGGTCGCTAGCTGGCAAAAGGTGGACGAGAACGTCGCCATCTGCATCAGCAGACTTGGTGGCAGCATCAGCTGCTTCGTTCCCCTGGATGCCCACGTGGCTAGGGACCCAACAGAAGTGTACATCTGTGCTGGCAGATAAGGACACAAGCCGTCTGAATATGCGTTGCGCTACCGGATGCCGGGAATACAGCAAATCCAGAGATTGCAAAACGCTGGTCGAATCGCAGCACACAAGGACTTTCTTCAGCCCATTCACGTCTGCAAAGTCCAGTGCCTTTAGAATGGCGTACAACTCTGCCGTAAAGATGGAACAGGCAGGATGTAGCGCGAAACTGGAACTTTGAGAGTGTAGGACGAAGGCGCAACTGACTGATTCGACTGTCTTGGACCCATCCGTGTAAAACACATTAAAATTGGGGTGCTTCGCACGAAGTTCTAAAAACCATTGCTGGTATACAACCATTGGTGTTTCTGCCTTTGGAAGGGCAGTCAGGGAAAAATCGATAGAAGGTGCAGGAAACTCCCAGGTAGGGAGAGGCGGAATGAGTGGAGAGACGCCAGGAAGATCACTGTCAACACCAAGTGCTGACAGGATCTCGTCTGCACGAACACCAAATGGTCTAGTGGCACTAGGGTGGAGCCGATACCTTGCCAGCCTACTCTTGTCGGAGATGGTGTCAAATGAAGGATGTGAAGGCATCGAGCTAAGATGAAGGAAGTAGTTCACTACCAGCCGCTGTCTTCGCAGAGACAGCAACGGCTCGGATGCCTCTACGTACAAACTAGCGACTGGACTCGTACGAAACGCACCAGAGCACAAACGTATACCAGCATGGTGGACGGTGTCTAGGATGCGAAGTCTAGATGGGCGGGCAGAAGAATACACAACACATCCATAATCAAGCTTCGACCTGATGAGTGCACGGTACAGGCGAAGCAGTACCGTCCTGTCAGCACCCCAAGAAGTATGAGATAAAACACGTAGAAGGTTGAGAACTCGAAGACAAGAGAACTTTAACTGGCGAAGGTGAGGTAGCCATGTTAATTTCTTATCGAAAATGAGGCCCAGGAAGCGGACCTCATTCACGAAGCACAGGGGAGATTTCCCCATGTACAGGTCAGGATCGAAATGACATGTACGTTGACGACAAAAGTGAACACACACGGATTTCTCGGATGAGAAGGTGAAACCTGTTTGGGAGGACCACTCAACCAAACGGTTTATCGTCAGTTGGAGTTGACGAGAAGCTGACGCGAGATTCCGTGACCGACAAAAGATCGTGAGGTCGTCTACATACAGAAGACCATGTACAGGGGCAACAATGCTTGCCATAACACTGTTCACTGCTATGGCAAACAGAGTCACACTTAATACGCTGCTTTGTGGGACACCGTTCTCTTGTTCGTGAAGATCCGAAAAGGAGTTCCCAACACGTACGCGGAAAAAACGATCAGATAAAAAGTTTTTAATAAAGTACGCCATATGGCCACGGATGCCCCAAGAATGGAGCTGCTTTAGGATGCCAAAACGCCACGTTGTGTCATATGCTTTTTGGAGGTCAAAGAAAACTGCAACTAAATGTTCCTTGTTGAGGAATGCATCCTGAATGTGTGTTTCCAGCTGAACCAGATGGTCCAGTGTGGAACGGTTGGAGCGAAAACCACATTGAAAATTACTTATCAATGAGTTTTCCTCCAAAAACCAGGTGAGACGCTTGTTGATCATGCGTTCCATCAACTTGCACACACAGCTAGTTAAGGCAATAGGCCTGTAACTCGAGGCTGCGGTGCGTTTTTTACCTGGTTTCAGGATGGGAACAATAATAGCTTCTTTCCAGGAAGTGGGGAAAGAGTCCTCCAACCAAAGCCTGTTGAATACCGCCAAAAGGAAATTTCTTGCTCCAATGGGCAGATGACGAAGCATCTCATAGTGGATCTTGTCAACTCCAGGAGCTGTGTTCTTAGAATCTCGAAGTGCCTGATCGAACTCCCGTTCAGTGAATGGAGAGTTGTATGGCTCGGTGTTATGACTTCGAAAAACGAGAGGGCGTCGTTCCTGACGGTCCTTCTCACGGCGGAAACGTGGTTCATAATTTACAGAGCTAGACGCACCAGAAAACTGCATGGCCAAGATATTAGCTATGTCTCCGGAATCTGTGTACAACGTCCCATCGTGCTCCAGAGCGCTCAGAGGAGTAGATGCACCCCCCTGGATGCGACGTACTTTGGTCCAAACGGCTTTCGACGAAGCCTGCTTCGTCAGAGAAGACACGTATTGGACCCAGCACGCCTTCTTACTGGCTCGAATGAGCTGACGGGCACGGGCACGTTTAATGCGGAACTGCTCGAGGTTTGCGGCAGTGTGGTTCCTATTAAATCGATCGAGAGCATGATTGCGGTCCTTGATGGCTGCACCGATCTCCGCAGTCCACCAGGGGACTGGGCGTCGCCTCGCAGGTCCACTGGGATGTGGAATGGAGGTGCGTGCAGCATCATGCACTCCTGACACAAAGACATCTAAGGCGTCGATTGGTGGTAAAGTCGACGCAAGATCGACTTCAAGGTCCACTGCACGCTCGAAGACTTCCCAGTCGGCCCGACTGAGATTCCAGTGAGGGTGTTGTTCACGTGATTGCTGAAGATGTTCGAAGGTAAGAATGAGAGGGAAGTGATCACTCCCACAGAGATCAGGGTGAACGCTCCAAGATGTGGTAGGAGCAAGGCTGGGACTGCAAAAGGACAAATCCAACGCAGAGTATGTGCCAGAGGAAGGACTCAAATATGTGGGAGTTCCATCATTCAGCAACGTTAAAGCTGATGCCTCACGGAATTGATCTACAATTTGACCCCGGGGCTCTGTACGAACGGAGCCCCACAAACGATGGTAGGAATTAAAATCGCCCAAAAGAACTACAGGAGATGGAAGTTGTTCGAATATACAAAGGAGGTCCTCAAGAGAGAATCGCTCCTCCCTTGTGATGTAGACACAGCACACAGATATTGGCTGTGGTAGATGGACCCGCACGGCGACAGCTTGGAGGGGGGTGGTGAGAAAGATTGGTGTTGAGTGGATGGTATCTCGAACACCGATTGCAACACCACTGTGTGCACGACGACCCTCAGGAAGCTTGTCGGTGCGGTAAAGCGTGTATCCGTTTAGAATCACTGATTCATTTGGATGAAAATGTGTCTCTTGGAGACATATAATGGCAGGGTCAAATTCAGATATTAAGATTTGCAGTTCCTCGAGATGTGTACAGAAACCGTTAAGGTTCCATTGGAGACAATAAGCCATAGCTAGAGGTATTGTAGTTACCTTTTAAGGCGTACTCTGTTTCTAGGCCCTGTCACCTTGATAAATTCTTCATCCGCGGCTTCGTCCTGTATCATGTCCTCGGGTAAGGACACAGAGGGCGAAGGGGATGAAGGGGGAGTGGGGGCGGGTGCTTTTAGCGCCCGCCGGGCAGCTTTCAGCTGCGCTTTAAGTTTCAGGGTGGTCGATGCCGCCCTGACTGGAGAGCTACTGGACTTTAGAAAATATTCTTTAGTGTGCACCTGCTTGAACTTCTTCTCTGTGGAGCGATGAGTGGTTGCTGGTTTGTACACCCACACTGCGACGGGTCAGAGCAGCTGCAGCAACTGTGGCGAATGGCACAGGTAAAGTGGTGCGTATACTTTCACGGAGACGTTGTTTTGCTTCACCAGCTGAGATTTTCTCTGTGACGACCAACTCTCTGATTTTCTTCTCTTGTTGGAAAGATGGGCAGTCACGATGCCAGACTGGGTGCTCGCCTTGGCAGTTAATGCATTTGGGACCAGAAGAACAAGGTTCGGTCCCATGCTCAGGCAGACTACACTTACCACAAAGGGCGGTAGTGGCCTTGCAGGAAGGCTGAGTGTGCCCAAAGTGCTGGCATTTGAAACAACGCATCGGGTTAGGGATGTACGGACGGACTTTGAGTCTCAAATATCCAGCCCGTACCCTGTCTGGGAGAGTGGTCGTTTGAAAAGTCAGTATAAGTGAAGCAGTTGGTACTAGTTCTCCGGACTTCCGCTTATTCGCTGCACTGCGCTGACATGTTGGTCTGAGAGTGCTTCAAGAATCTCTTCCTCCTTAGCATTTAACAGATCCCAGTGGCGAATCACACCTCTACTACTGTTAAGTTGGCGGTGAGGTTCAACATTAACAGGGAAGTCGCCCAAAGATCTTAACTTTAAAAGGTTGTTGGTCTGGCGATCTGTGCTGGTCTGGATAAGTAGACTCCCGTATCGCAGCTTCTTTATTTCTGGTACGTCTGAACCAGCGGCGTAGTCTAGCTGTTTCTTGATCAGAAACGGTGACAAGTCCTTTAATGTAGCAGCTCCATGTTTCTTTGTTGTTGCAGATTCATCGTTACTCTCGGTCTTCTGCACAATACTAATCACAAGATAACGTGGCACGTTACTTGTCTTTTCCAATAATTGAAGCGGGCTCGAAGGCCGCGCTCGTTTTGGGGGTTTCCCCCCGTTTGAGTTGTTTTTTGTACCCATATACAAAAAGATTTATTGTGGAGGGTCCATAAATTGTCGCCTCGACATGCCCTCTATGCCGAGGAAGGCCTACCCCCAAAAATGGAGGCTACTCGAGGACCAAACCGAAATCCCCGAGGCCACGTTCGCGACTGCACCTACCCCTGCAGCCAACACTGTTCCATCGGCACGTGCAACTCACACCTTGGGATAGGTTTTTTTTATCGAGGTTGTCTCCTCTAGCAGGACCCTTAGTTATAGGGAGGTCAAAGATATGGAGATGAATGACGTGATGGAATGGTGAAAACGTGAGATATGGATGTGAAGAATGAGTGAAATGATGAGATGAAAATGACCTCCATACATAAGTTTCATAGAGGGAGGTCAAAGATATGGAGATGAATGACGTGATGGAATGGTGAAAAACGTGAGATATGGATATGAAGAATGGGTGAAATGATGAGATGAAATTGGCCTCCCTACTAAGCCCCCTCGCCCCGTCAAGGCAGTCCTACATGGAGGGGGCCAGGTGTTTGTTTTGAAAGATGCCATTATGAATGCTGCATGGGAACAGGACCTCTTGTTTCTAAGGGAGATTTCACACCAAAGCAATACACGACATGTGGCACTAGCATTTCACACCAAAGAGACAAGCTCCACATGACATACTGCAAGATACACTTGTTTCTTTGCCCAGTTTGCATGATGACACCAAAAAAATTACATTAATAAATGTATTATTCACCCAAAAAAATGCAACAAGTAACATTGTTATGTGTAAATCACATTGTAAAATTTGTGCAAGAGAGGAACAGGCATGTTGTGCATGAGGAAACTGAGATATCATATGCACTGACCTCAAACTGTAAGTGCAAAACTTTCTAGCCTCGATAAAGCAAAGACCTAAACACTGGAGAAATGGTTCTCAACCATTGTGAAAAAATGTCCCAGTAAATAAATAAATAAAGGGGCGTGATGCTGATCACATCACCCCCACTCACGACCGGATCAAGAAAGTGTGGGGCGTTACCCCCACACCCCCTATACGCCTTCATGGTGTGGTGCTAAGCACAGGGGAGCACTTTACCTTTTTATCCTAGATTCAAAGAATTTTTCTTGTAAATGCCTAAGATTTTATACATGAATGAACATGTATCCATGAAATTAAATATTTAGAAATAAATTCTGGCATAATCATAAATAGTAATAATAGTTTGATTATGTGTAGGATTGTTGACAAATATAAAAATATATTCATGTCGAGGGGAATAAATAACGCGGTTGATAATATAAGACGTAAGCGAGTTACTAAAGATATATCCGCGAAACTTATTTGTAAATGTTCTATTAATTTCGGTGGCCTGCCACAATCCACTTGAGAACTCGATGCTCTACTGTTAGGTTGAGTTCCGGTTCCTGTTGTTGACTTCTGGTTCCTGTTGTTGTTTCCTCGACTACCGCTAGGGGTGCTGGTGTAGCCATTTCATCTGCTGTGCACAGTGGGTTTGAGCTGTTGCAAAAGCGGGAGCCAAACATATGAGCCTGCCCACTGTCGATATTCAGCTCATGCGGAAAGTGCATAATAGCATGCGTCTCTTTGATTTTGGTGTTGATTAGGGTGTGTGATACGTGCCTAACTGAAACTTTTTGGATCATATTATGCACTTTCCGCACGAGCTGAATATCGACAGCAGGCAGGCTCATCATGTTTGGCTTCCACTATTACAACAGCTCAAACCCATCGTGTGCAGCAGATGAAATGGCTACCCCAGCACCCCTAGCGGTAGTCGAGGAAACAACAACAGGAACCGGAAGTCAACCTAACAGTAGAGCATAGAATTCCCAAGTGGATGGTAGCAGAGGCCACCGAAATTAATAGAATATTTGGAAGTAAGTTTCGCGGATATATCTTTAGTAACTCTCTTACGTCTTATATAAAAATATAGATGACGAAACAGTAACGTTTTCTCCTTCTAATTAAGTGATCCCAGGTTTGATACCCGGTAGAGCAGGGTGACGACAGACCTGGATAACCTCGGAAAGTCAGGGAATTGGAGAGGTCAAAAAAAGTCAGGGAAATGTGGGAATTTTATCTTGATTGACAAATGTTTCTTTGTTGAACTATAGATGCAATGTGATGCAATGAACCTGCCAGACATTTCATTTTGAGGAAGTCTTAATAAATGCTGAACTTAAATGGAAAATCATCTTGCCATCCTTTGGCATAAATTTTAGGTCTCTATTATGCATTGGACACAAACACGGTGCCAGAAACAAGTGATGGAAGGTGAGGTGGTGGGGGAGGTGAAATTTCCAGTGAGACAGACACATTTGACTAACCTCTAAATGTCACATTTAAAATGTACCAACATATTTTTTTTCTTGTCTATGTGATCTATAAAAGGTCGTACCTATAGACCAGAATGGTGCACCCATTCTGACACCATCCAACAGATGTACAACACCATAGTATGGCATTGTGTGGATATTATGAACAAACATTGAAACGAATGAGGGCTTTTATCGATACTGAATGTTTTGTCGTATGCCGTGGAACGACATTTGATCCACCAAGTATTTAGGCTCCATTGATGCATGTGCTTTTTATTTGATAAATGTCATTTGTCATTAATAATTAAAGCAAGTCTAAATCTCTTGTTAACGTACAGCTTCAGTTTTCATTTGAACCAATCGTATGGTAGGGGTTTTACATTAAATAAAAATATATATTTTCTTAATTTCCAACTGTAGGGGGTGATTAGATACATGTTAAGAAAAAGGGGAAAATGGTCAAGAAAAAGAACAGCACAGTCAAGGTGAAAAAGTGACGAATTTTTGATTCGTTATTTTGGTTGACATCCTGTAATATCAAAGATATTTATACTGCAAAAGGGACACATGATGTTTTTGCAGATCTGTGAAATTCCCACAATAAATAAAATGATGAGAAGAAAATAAAAAAGTTCATCAAATTTCAACGAGTACTCTCTGATGGCAATACTGCTGGTGTTGACCAATATCAATTTATTGCAACATCTCAGTCCTTATGTATACAATGCACTTTACTAATTTTATTAATTTAAAATAATCAGTAAAATACATATTGTTTTTTTTTTTTTTTTTTTGCAGGTTCGTGGGGTGAAGGTGTTTCGCTCAAAAGGAATGCGCAAAGAGTTTCCTCCTGGTCTGCAAGGTGTTGGAGGCAAGTAATTAAATTAATTAATTAATAAACTACACTAGCAAGATTGTATCCATGTTCATAATTATGTATGTAATGCCAGGATGTGTAGAGTTTTTATTTAAATGGTGATAAGTGCTCTTGTCTGGCAACACGATAAGCACATAGGTTAATTCCTTTGTGGATAGTGCAAGGGAAAAGTTTTGTCATATCTGATACAAATTTACCCAATCAGCCCAATCACAAAACTGAAATTTTTTTACACTGATAGAAACACTTAAATAGTCTTTCTTCATATTACAGGGTGGCTACTCACCAGAAATTCCTTGAATTCCAGGAATTATGCATGAATGCTATGTGATTTTTTTCTCCGTAGACGTGAAAAATTGCATCTTTTATTCATCAAAATCCCATTAACTTTATACATATTTACTAATGCCCTGAGGCAAGTTTATCACAGTTCAGCATGGAAAATAAAACTGAATTCTCTCAGTTTGTTTGCTTTCTTATTGTCCTTTGCAGAAAAATCTGCATAACAGACAGACAGAAGATTATTGCAGATGATAGGTAAATTTGAGATCGGAATTCTTAAACAATTAGCAATTTTTTTCATAGATTAATATGTCCCGTAGCATTTGTGACTTGTGTTTGTAGATGTATTTTGAGTCTGAGTATGTGAAATGGCAAATGTAAATTCTGCATCTTAAATTAAATATTTTATATATATATTGAATTGAATTAGAATTTTTGAATAAATTGGAATCGCACAGGCTCTTTATATTGTTAACCCTTCATGACTCAGGTGGGGTGGTGTGATACACCCAAAAAATTTTACTTTTAGTTGTAGCCGATACAGTGTGCATCGGATTGCTTTCTACCTTTACCAAAACAAGTTAAACAAGGAAAGGTGTAACCTATGTCCACACTCTATGGACAGAAAGTCCAAAATTGAATTGAAAAAGTGCAAGGGGATTATGTGTATGGAACATCTTATGCTATGTTTTAGTAATTGTGCGGCTCAAAGTGAGATCGGTTAACGATGCCACTATCTAATCAAAGTGACTGTACATTTCTTAACTCAATATTTCATGTTTCTATGATATGCACTCTTCACTACTTCTGATAATTCTTTTCGTTGTGTACTGTTATTACTTGATATATGAAGAAAGACAAAATGGACTTCGAACAGGTGTTCTCAGGTTACCAGCCAGGTTAAATTGGAGTTACCTTCCAATGTTTCTCATCTTCAGAGAATGTTAAAATGGAGACCAGTGTGGGTTTATATATATGACTATGATGCGGCTGCATTTGGACTCTGTCTTTCTATTGGCTCACTTTGGATCCTGGTGTTCTCATTAGCTGGTGTCTTGTTTTTACGAAGTAGTGGGTTCCAGACGTGACTGACCTGGAGTCTCACGTCCCTGTTGAGATTGGTGCTTTCCCGTGAAATGGCTATGACTTCCTTTACCCGTTGGTCCCAGTGACCAGCACATTTAGCTATTATTTTGGTGTCGGCAAATAAAATCCTGTGTCACTCGGTGATGCTGTGTTCCTCAAGTCCTAACTTTTCTGGTTGGAACAATCGGATATTACGCTGATGTTTATTCCATTGCTGCACTCCTCTCTTTCCATGGTGTTCCAATCTTGCCCTCTTTTCCTAACAATCTCCACAATCTGCTCTTTACACCGACATCTTGGCATCCCCCTTGGCTTTATTCCCACTCCTTGTGCATGGTAAGCTCTTACTGGTAATCTTTCTGCATCCATCCTCTTCATGTGTCCGAACCATCTCATCTCTGCCTGATCTATTCTGTCCTGAAGCTTCACTACACCCACTGTCTGTCGGATCTCCTCATTCCTTATTCTATCCCTTCTAGTCTTCCTTAATATACTCCTTAAAAATTTCATCACTGCCTGCATCTTTCTTTCGTCTCTTCTTTCATTGTGCAAATCTCTGCTCCATACATAATTATTGGCACATAGTATGTGTTGTATATTACCTTCTTGCATTTAATAGGTACATCCCTGTTCCATCACTTTGGTATAGTCCACCACCCATTTGTCCTCTTCTGTTTACCTCATTATCTATTCTTCCACATCTCTCAATTATGCTTCCTAGATATTTGAAGCTCTCCACTACCCTCAACTCTTCCATGTCCATTTTTATTCTTGGTTCATTCTGGCTCTGTTTCTTGTTATTAGCACCTCGCTCTTTTCTGCACTGAATATCATTCCTGCTCTTTTGATTTCCTCATTACAACTATCAAGCTGTCTCTGTACTTCTTCTTCCCTGTTCCCCATATTACTAAGTCATCAACAAACAACATGGCCTTCATCTCTTCCTCTCCTATCTTCTTCCCCACCTCTTTCTTAATTCCATACATTGTAATTATGAAGAGCAGTGGGGAAAGTGAACTTCCCTGTTTTAGTCCATTACTTATACTGAACCACTCTGTTCTTCCCACTGGTGTCTTCACACGGCTCTGGTTGGCCTTGAATGTGCTCTGCACTCTACACACTATCTCTTCCTTGACTCCTTTCATTCTTAGAGCCTTCCAAATCTGTGTTCTGTCCATGCTATTGTATGCCTTTTCTATATCTAGGAATGCCATAATCAAATTATTTCCATACTCATAGTGCCTTTTCTGCATTTGCCTTATGGTGAATATCAGATCTACTGTTGATCTGCCTCTTCTAAATACATACTGTTCCTCTCTCATGTTCAGCTCTGTTACTTCCCTTCTTCCTTTCTCTAATATTTTCTCATACACCTTTGCTGAGTGGTACATAAGTGTTATTCCTCTGAGGAAAATAAGTAAACTCTAGAAATTCACGTTAATTGTCCTTTCCATCACACCCAGAATTCAGAACTTTTTTATATATTATTGCTCAAGGACACAAGTAACACTATGATATCTCCCCAATGGCATATTTGTAACATGAACGCCTTGTAATCAAGGGATCCTGTGTTTGATACCTAGTGGAGTCATGTAGTGGTTCAGGTCTCATTTTAAACTGTATATCCAGTCACAATTAGCCTGTCTATGCATAAAGTGGACTTAAAACAACAACTCGACCAACCAACAAGTAACACTATGTTGGAATGTAAAATTGTTCTAATTAATTGTCAGAGATGTCAGATTATTTTTACTTAACCAAACAATTGAACTGTATGATGTTGTATTTTAGTTATTTTTGTATTGTTTTCCTACTTTGATCACCTACTCATTGATCAGGATTGATGATTTCATGTGCATGAAAATTTGATATTTTTTTTATTTCATAGGTATTTATCATTGTTTGTTGATACATGAAATGTAATTTTCACTATCATATTTTCATCCATCCACAGATCGCCGTTCTTCCACAGTGCCACGAAGGTTGTGGTCGGATGAGCAGGTATGTTGTGTCAGTTCTGTGTGTCAGCACAGAATTGATTTGTGCCAGAACAGTAAAACACTTCCATTGTGTTGTGGAAAACACAAATGTACACATTTTTACTAAAATTCTCATCTTGTCCATGTTGTTGTGACCTTCATAATGCACTACAATGTCCGAGGACTCAGGGTTTGGATGGATCAGCCATCAACTGCCTGAGGTTTTGTGTAAAGGGGCCTTGTATCAGATGTTAATTAGGTCTTTAGTGTTTATTACTCGCTTATTTAGAAATATAAATCACTGATAAGCAGGGTGGATGAAAATCATTTTTGATGTTTTTTTTATTTAAATCAGTTTTTTTTATTTAATCAATTTTTTAAAATTATTTGTATGCTTGTTGACATCATGGATATGTTTATGAATGTGTTAATGGAACTACATAATTTCAGTAACTTTTCTTCCAATATATAAAGCATTCTACAATTGTAACTTAAAATATATTTTATAGTTTTTGTGACTGAATTTTGGCAATTTTTTAATGCAAAATATCAGCTGCCATGTTTATTTACAGTTAGTTTAATGATAATGACACTATTTACGGTTTAACGTGATTAGTATTTTGTATATTTTTCTACACAAATTGTTTGCTACTTTTGCCAATAAAAATTATTGAATTTTAAATCATGCAAAATTTAGGTGTGTTTACAGTTAACATATTGCATTTCCTTTCATATGAACTTCACTTCATCAGTAAATGTGTTTTGTTTCCATTCTTAGAGCCTAATAAACCCCATTAAATAACTATAATGCACTTTCACCAAAAGGGATTCTGATATCTACAAAATACTCATGCACATTATTCTATAAATTGTGTATTTAAATCAATCCACCTTTCTGGTAAGTGAGAAATGAAAAATTTTGAAGCAAAAATTAAAAGAAGGAAGACAGCAGCAGAAACTTTTGCATTGAGAAATCACATTTTATCCATTCCAAATCTGTGCATCCTAGTTCAAAATCTGTCCCTGTATCACAATACTGTAGTTGGTTACCCCTCTTGTGATTCTTTTTTCTCATTGTGGGTTGCTTCCAAACTGAATTTTTGGTCTAAATAATGAAAGTGTGATTTTCAGGATCATACAATAATTACAGTCAAAATAAAAAAGTACAAAGATGTGAATGTGAGACATGCAAAGTGGCACAGTGTGAAGTACTTATGTAGTACTGATTCCCATTAGTGCATTTTTAGCCTTTTTTCTAATGGTCTGGGCAAAGGACAGTCCCACGTTCTCATTTCTTATACTTGTTCACTTTGCCTGTAATTATCATCACCAGTTTTTAATTTACCCTGTACTGTGTGGTATTGCAATGCTATAGAATATTCCAGCCCAAGAATGTGGCATTTTCGGCTACCAACGAGGCTTGAAAGGTGCACGATACATTGAAAATTTAAGCACATTAGACTGAAACTTACCTATTTCCAACAACACCCCTCTTTGCATTTTTTTGCAATGTGCACTAATAATGGAGTTGCCTGTGGGAAAAGACATTTGAATCAGTCTGTATTTCTAATAACTGAAAATTTAAACATCATATTAATGTACATTAATTCAGCCAGTATTGTACATGATATCCATTAGACTTTTACTTTTGAATATTATGAATTTGTCTGTCAAAATCTGTCATCGTGTATTATCTAATGTTCTCTACCCTAACCTAACCTAAATCTAAAATAACTTCGGATCCCACTGGTGTTCCAATTTTAAATTTTGTACAGTTATTGAGTAATATCATATGTATGAAATATATATATATATATATATTTAAAATTAAGACCTGTTTTTGAGAAAATAGCTACCAAAATTTTATTTACATCACCTTCAATTGTTTTATTTTTTACGCTGACATAGGCATGCTATGTGTCATGTGAAAGAACACTTCAAAATCTTTCTATGAATCACATCAATAGGTGCCCTGATTGTCAAAATATTGCAATTTAAAGTCAACAAGATGTTGGAAAAGAACAGTCAAAATTGCAGTTTGCAACACTGTAATTTTGGAAATACAAAATATATGGATCTGCAACTTTGCATATTTTCCTATCTCAGGTGGCCCTTCCAGTATGCCAAATTTCAAACGAATCAAAATATGTAAGGTTGAAAACTGCCTCTTCATTTGTTGATTTCACATGGAATGACCCCACAGTGACTGTGGAGACATAATGTTTATCATTGTTCACATTAAAGAAAAATGTAGGTATACTCCAGCCTGCACCAGCTCTGGCTGATAACCCCACCCTAAAATTAAAAACAAGGTAGGAACCAATGAACATATGTCTGTCCGCTGAAGTTCACAAATTTTCCTGAGTTTTTTTCGTGTTGGTTGAGCTGTACTGACAGTGAACATGGATTCTTTACATATCTGTAAAGACGATTTGATACAGCAGATGTTCATAAGTAATACTTTCAAATATGGTGTTTCTGGCAACTGAAACCCTTGCTCTCATATTTCCACTCAAATCATATAGTGTAAACAAAGTTAAAACATTATAGAATAGTCTTGAAGTTTGTTTGAAAATACCTGAAAATCCTGAGAAAATCAGTACGTTTATTATTTATTGATTGAATTTAAAATTTGTGGTACATCGGACACCAAAGTATTCTGACTTCAGTGAAATGCTGAGGCTCTAAAGGGGCACTCAGCACAAACAAGGATAAAACACAGGACAACACACACAGTCCTACAAAGATTATACTGGCCAGATGCAAGAGCCTCATTAGTTTGCAAAGTGCAGTCCAAGGTGTACTACATGGAAGTGAGGTTGACAAGAGTGTACTATGTGGAAGGGCCACCCTTTACACCTCGGTAGGTATTTGTTAGATAGATAAATTTGTATTTAATTTCTTACCATTCAAGATATTGGTTCATAACTCCCCATCTGTCCCACACCTTGTATTGTGACTAGAAATATTTTTGTAATGACTGGACTTTCCTAACTATATATTTATTGTATCGTTCTTGTTCTTTCAGCTCGATGCCCTTTTACGCATGGCGGACTTTATTTGTATGGGAGGTAATAATAGCTCCATGTAAGATTTTCTTTAGTGTTTTCATTTTGTTGTATTTAATAAGTATAGTGAGATTTTGTAAACTTCATTTGTAACTTTTTGCAGCAACTTCCAGTGCATTTGATGTCTTTGTCCAACACAGTTCATATTAGCTAGTTATCAAGCACGAAGGGCTTTCTAGATAGTGTATTTGTTTACATTTTAAGTAAAGAAAATTGTATTTTCGAAAGTAATATTAAAAATAAATTTGTATGGGAGGTAATAATAGCTCCATGTAAGATTTTCTTTAGTGTTTTCATTTTGTTGTATTTAATAAGTATAGTGAGATTTTGTAAACTTCATTTGTAACTTTTTGCAGCAACTTCCAGTGCATTTGATGTCTTTGTCCAACACAGTTCATATTAGCTAGTTATCAAGCACGAAGGGCTTTCTAGATAGTTTATTTGTTTACATTTTAAGTAAAGAAAATTGTATTTTCGAAAGTAATATTAAAAATAAATTCATTTGAGTCAACATCTTGTGTCTTTAATGGTAACTCTTTTTTATGAAGATGATATATTATTCCTATTGTACATTTTTTTTATTTTCTTAAATTTTGGCTGTCACATCTTTGACAAGAGCATTATGCAGGGTCAATCCATACCATAAAAAGCAAAAAACAATATCAATAATTTCTTGCACATGTTTCTCACCCAA
The DNA here is from genome assembly GCF_977018435.1 of Lepisma saccharinum. Classification (NCBI taxonomy): domain Eukaryota; kingdom Metazoa; phylum Arthropoda; class Insecta; order Zygentoma; family Lepismatidae; genus Lepisma; species Lepisma saccharinum. The sequence goes on from NC_139230.1 coordinate 209,553,391, forward strand.
AAATGCCATTCAGGAAAAATGTTAATGCTGATTTCCACCAATGATTAATTTTTAGAATTTCTTGTATGGAGTAAACTAATAATGTTAAGATTGAAAATTATCTCCATGGACAAGGTTTTTTAACACAGGAAATAGTGTAATTGGTTTGTCCATCATTTTTTAAAATTTTCATTTGTTTGTTGTTGTAACCCCTATGCAACGGTAGTTCAAAATAGACATTATTATATATAAAAACACATCCCTTAGTCTGAGCGCCCAAAGCCTGCCAACTTATACCGTGTTTGTTAGAACCTGTCCCATTTCCCGTGCTAGGGATCGCTTGACAGTTTCGTTGCCAATGAGAAATGAGAAAAAAATTGTCTGCTGGACAGCGAGGATCGAATGGAAGCCAGAAGAGAGGCGCTTACGTAGACGCTGTTGCCACGTTGCGTATTTTAATTGGCTGCCTGGCTTTGACTTTCTCCAGCACCGAGAAAAGCCAGCGATCAGGTAGTGCGGGAACCGGGACAGGTTGTAACAAACGCGGTATAGACTCATACGGCCATGGTGCAGGACAGAATTTTTGATAGTCCAGGCTAAAACGTTAATTTGGAAATTCACTGCACTTGGAACAATTCAGAACAATCAAGGAGCTACTGGAGTAGTTGCAGCTTTCCACTAATAGTAAGTACCCTGCTTATATATCTTAACCTACTCAGATAAATCTTTGCCTTACCAGGGGCGGCGCGGCACATGCCTTTCCAGGCAGACAGGTCACATTTTTCTTTTGGGTGGGGAGGGGAGGGGGCAGATAACCTCTAAATTTCTCTTTAAGGTGTTTGAGAAGAGTTATTTGAAATAGAGTAAGTTAATTGTTCGAACAATGGGTCACTATTTGGAATGAAATGTAACAAATTCCGATCTAATATCAATACCTAACTAAAGTCGGAATCACGAACCTTCCGACCCTCTATAAACAAACATCTCACTTCGAGTAATGTATCACTCCACGTGAGCTGTTCGTGAATGCTGTGGCCATCATATGTTGTTCACTGGCACTTCACCCGATCTTTAATTTTACATACCATGGAAACGTGTTCTTGTTCAAGAATGAACATAATTTTCTATGCCAAATGTTCCATTTATCTGACACTGAACAGTTCCCCTTCCCCCTCCTCTTTCAGTATGACATCGCCAAAGTAAAACTTACAAGAGAGTGAGAGAATCGTTTCAGTAAATTCAAGCCTTTTGGTTTTGTTGCTGCCCCTGCCACCAAATTATTGCTCAACATTGTTGACATACAGTGTATTGTTTTCTCCTTTGTGCAACAAATATACCGCAAGTTTTAGCGGAAGCTAAACAAAGATAAGCCAAGGAATAAAAGGAGATTGTTTATATTTCTTTGTTTCTAGTGCACTGGAAACAATAAGATGATGATAATCACATTATTTAAAAACCCACGTCTCATGCAAGTAATGTATTTTCTTACCTTGATTCAGCAGTTCCTTTTTGAACTGGAGGCATTTTCGGTGCTATACGGCGTACGCTTTTAGAAGGAACATGAGTTTGGCCAATATCCAGCCAGTGCTACTGCGCTCTTGCCAAACTAACTGCTAGCGCAAGTTAGATCTCAAAAATTTAATTCTCGCGGCAACTATATCACCCCTTTCTAACACAAATTTACGCCCATCGTTGTTTTTTTATATTTGAGGCCCAAGCATTTTAGTGTTAACCCCATAGAAGTAGAGGAACCAGTGTAATTAATTCTTTCCCTCATGACATGCTCAAGTTTCTTGATAGAAGGATATTTGCCGTTGTCATACATTTCAAATATTGTAGGACGGAGTAGATCTTTCTCGGAGTCATCTAAGCTAGTAATACTTTTCTGTTTTCTGGCATGTTTCCCAGGAGATTTAAATAGGGGTTCACCGATTTCTGTGGTAGATATTTTACCCTGTTTTACAATATGCGACACAGTATGAACACTTACACCACACGCTTTAGCCGTAAGTTCTCTATGTGAAAACACTGTTTCTGCACGCACTTCTTCTGACGCCAATTCCTTGAAAGTACAAACACACTTTAAAAATAATATTTCTCCCTTGTGAATGTATTATTTTACCCTTGTGCCTGTACTACTGGTGCTAGGTTTTGAGAGTGACATTATTTAAAATAAAAAGAACACACGGAACACACACTATTGCACGAAAGGCCTGTATTTAATCTTGCGAATAATTTTACACTGGCCTTGCTACGAAAACGCTGAACTCAAACTGACCCAGACTTTCAATGTTCGAGAACTTGCAGGACAATGAGGGATCATTGTTTATATCGAGATGAATTTAACACTCACTGTTTTCTCTAGACACAACAACTCAGCTGCGTCAACACGGTGGCAACGAAAAAAACAGGCGGAAGGAAATGAAAGGTGATGTTTCCCTTGTTTCTTCAAGGAGCGATAACTCTGGCTGTAGGTGACGGAAATTCATGGGACTTGGACAGTCAGGTTCAAAATGTCTTTCCCCTTTTTCTGGTGAACCTTAAAGTGGCGAGTTTTATGAAAACTTCCTGCGTGCAAGAAAAATACAGAACACTGCTTTTAACTTCCGCATCGCAGTCTGCTAACTGTACAACGTTGCACTCCTGATATTGGCTGGTCGCCATGCACACCCTCCGAGTACCCCCCCCCCCATATCGCTTCTAAAAGCGTGCGTTGTTATAGACAACTATATCGTCCCTGTCAATGAGTGTCGTCTGTCAAATTTGCTTTCCCAAAACGAACTCAACGTGCCACAAGAAGCGATTTAACGTTGAACAATGCACCTTGGGCCATATTGCACTTATCTCAAAATCAGTGTACTTGTTTATGCGAGCAACAACGTGTTTCTTCACAGGACTCGCAACTTGACCGGTTGTTTTCCTTTCTTTCACCAGACCTAAAACAAAAGATGCAGACACAACACTGCACTCGGACACTAACTTCACTGCTTTCTCAGGATACCACCGACACAACGTCATATACACGTTAAGATCAACCTGCTTCTCGCCACTTTTCAAACGGCTGTATTTCCGAAAGAAACTCTGAGATCACGGAGACCTTCCTGCATGCATGGAAGTCGCCATGTTCGAAACTGGCGCTATTTTCTTGCTGCTCACGTGATCGGTTGTAATTTATACAATCATCACGTATTATTATTATAAAGAGAAACCTTTAATGAAAATATATTTTAAAATGTATATCCCAAATTTACACGTTTTTCTTGCATTAGCGTACTTTTATAAAACGGACTATATGCTGCGGAAGAAATCCGTTATTAGGCTGTTGCCAAACTCAAGACTTCTCACTAGGTCAAGTACAAAAACGGAAGTGGTATGTCGAATGTCGGCATATGATAATGTGATTTCACATTGTCAGTGAGGATGATGATGCGGAGGGAAGGGTGGCGGAGGCAGAGGTGTTCACACTCTGGAATACCTTTGCGGGTGAAGGAGGGCGAGTCGTGACGATGAGGGTGAGGGCAGGCCGTCAGGGTGGGGAAGGTTGAATTAAAAGGAACACCTCTCAACAAGGGAGAGAAAAAAGTGACAGTATTTAAGAATTCACCCCCAAATGTGCATCTTATTTTGTATGTAGGGTACAAGAAAACTTTACTGCCTCAAAATATTTGTGTATCTTACCGTCTTCTTTCCCCACTTTTTTTTTTGCTGTTTGCCAGGGACAATGCTTCACTAAGTTTCCGTTTTAGTTTCCCTTGGTGTTTTTGCTGCATAAACCAGCATTTTCGAACACACAAGTGTGTTTTTGGAAGATGTATCTTTAGAGACGTTGAGGTACACTCTGGAGGATACTGGAACGTGTGGCATTAAGATGTTGATCGACCACATAGTGAGACACGCACACATTTGTCATTAGTTGTATTTTGTATTTGATTTTTGTTATTTAGCGTCGCTTTTCTTCCATTTTTGGCTAATCCCGATGATGAGGATGAGTGATCGTCAGATGAAATTGATGACGTGACACTCACAAATAACACCCATGCTGGGATTCGAACCAGGGAACTTCGGTGGCGAGTCCGAAAGTCGACAACCAGGCAAGATGTACATTTTGATTTTTCATTTTTTTACATATGTACATTTAACTCCAACAGGTCATCAGTGGGACACTGCTTATTCCGCGTTGTTTGACAAATTGTATATTTTTGCACCTTGTGGCTATGGGGGTATTTTATTTTCATAAGTTATCAACACTGTTAAGGTACACGTGCTTTTGTTTACAGAAGGTCTTAAGTTCTATGATTTTCACTTTAGGAAAATTATGCACCGTTAAGTTCAGTTTCAACACTTTTTATTGGCCATGTACCCCCAAAAAAAGGTTCGTTTATACTACAGCGCCTTGAATTACGTAGTGTGGAAAACGACCCAAGAAACTGGTTCCCCAGACGGATGAGAAACATAGATGGCAGTGCAATCAATCTCGGTGCTAATTTTCTTATGAAAGTAATGCGGCTTTGTTAGTTTTTGGAATATATTATGTAGATTTGTTTGTCTTGAAAGGTGGTATGTGAATTGATGGAAACAGTTATATTTGTGGAGTGATTTGCAGTCATGAAATGACCTTAATTTGGAAAGAAAAGTAAAATAGAATTAATAAATAAATAGTATGCGTAACACAAGAAGGAACATCGCAAAGTGATTCCGGACATCAGGTGTTGGATTGTGTACTAGAGTTTATTTTTTCTATGTTATTAGAATATAAATAGTATCCTGAGAGATATTTCATACCGAGGCGACAAACTACAAGTGTCGCTTGGAAGCGAGCAGTCCGTAATTAATGCAGCCTTTCGAACCGTAGGGACACAAGCTCTGACTGCACCGTTTCCTCAAGGAGATTATACACCAAAGCGACACGCAACAAACGATACGAGGATTTCACACCAAAGCGACAAGGGTCCTTCGGTCCAAGGCAACTTTCACACCGAAGTGACATATGTTGCTTGGAATTTCCAAGTTGGAAACGAGCCAATCAAGAGCAACATTTCACATCGTAGCGGCATGACGGGAAGCACAGGCCAGCATTCGGTTGGTGAAATCCTCAAGCGATAAGTGTCGCGTGCCCCTTGTCGCTTTGGTGCGCAATCTCCCTAAAGCAAGACACTCATTGCATCGTGCATGCGCGAACAACAAACCACGGCAACATGTTGCAAGCTATTGAGGAAATAGCCCAGTTTGAGCGACGCACAAGTGACAAAGCGACAAGTGTGACTTATCGTATCGCCTAGATCTGTTGTTGTGTGCGGTTTTTCGTGTCGCCTATCTGCACAATTAGCAGCGAACGCTTGCCAATAGACTGAAACCACCATGTCGCTTGTCACTTAGTTGGGAACTCCCCCTGTAGCACGTCACTTCAGTTTGAGCACCCTTCCTTTAAGGAGCTTTCCGACCGAAGTAACAAGTAGCACGCGAATACGCCATGTGAAGGTGTCATTTGCTGTTTGGACCCTCATGTGCAATGAATGCTATTTTACAGTCTGGAAGTGTGTGTCACTAGTGTGACAGTGTGAACATCCCGTGTCGCTTGTCCCATTGGTTTGAAAGTTTCCTTACACTCATGTCGATGGCACTAAGGAAGTTTTGTGGGGTTCCCCTTGTCGTTTCGTGGAATCATCATTATCATAATCGCCACGATTAGTTTAAAGCGGAAGAAAAGAGACAGTAAATATCCAAAATACAAATGCTTCAGTGTGTATATCTTTGAAAGAAATGATGATGATGATAATACGAGGGTCGTTCAAGTCAATCGGGGACTTTTTTTTTTAAGAAATAGAAGAACAAATTTCAAAGTGTAGTAACTGGATTTATTTTTCCACATAATCTCCTGCTACAGTTATACACTTATCCCGGCATTTAACTAACGCCTGGAATGATTCGGCATAGAAAGATTTATCATTACAGCGGAACCATTGTAGGACAGCATTCTTCACTTCATCATCAGTGTTGAAATGTTTTCCTGCAAGGAATTCCTTCAGGGGTCCAAACAGGTGAAAATCACTTGGCTCTAAGTCAGGACTATAGGGGGTGGGGGTGGTAATATCCACCAGCCGATTTCCTGGAATGTTTGGAATGTGCGTTGAGCGGTATGCGGTCGTGCATTGTCTTGCAAAAAAGAGAACACCCTTTGTGATGAAACCCGGACGTTTCTTCCGTAAACTCTTATGCACATCACGCAGAACACGGCAGTAATACTCACTGTTGATAGTGACACCATGGGGTAAAAGATCAACGTGAATAATCCCCTGTTTATCCAAAAAGACACATTCCACGCGCTATATGTTCCCAGGAATGACTGCCGTGGGCTGTGATCCACCACGACCGGGATCGTCAGTAATAGAGATACGGCCATCTTTGAAGCGCTTACACCATTCAAATGTCTTACTGCGACAGAGTGTCTCATGACCGTACTGAGCCTGAAGTCTTCTGTAAATTTCAGCAGGTTTTCTGTCCTCGTTCACTAAAAACTGCATCACACACACTGTTCCATGTAGACGTTCATACTGTTGTCCGCCATCTTGAATAACGGTCTATGCAGAAGCGTGGGATATGAGCGCCGCCTACCAGTAACAGCACACAGTTGCCAGTTCCTACTGCATACAAAACCTCCAGCCTAGGCGTCTATTTAAACCTGGAAGAAAAAAAAGTCCCCGATTGACTTGAACGCCCCTTAATAATGAACCTAATTCATACACAAAAATTTAGTTGCCAAGAGCATTCCACGCGTATCTTTTCTCCCGTATTATTAACAAAAGTATGACGATAACAGGACGTGGTCGACTGTCTAGAATGTTCGTTAATATCTTCGCGACCACTGTACCAAGTATCATAGCAATTATCACATTCATAGAAATGCTTCATGTAAAAGAATCAGACGTTGCAGCAAAAATTCCATTTACTTCCATTTTAAACAGTCGAACACCAAGCACCGGGTCCAACACCAACGCCTCTAGCGGATCATTTTCGAGTGGAACCAGCCAGAGTGCGCAGAACTGTGCCATTTTCCACACTACATTATTCAAGGCACTGTAGTTTATACTTACGAAGAAAATTTGCATGTCTAGTTGTCTGGAACACAGACACAACCACTCAAATAAATACACACGTACAGTAACTATAAACTCTTTCGCTCGCGAAAAAAAAACAAAAAAACTAGTTATTTCATAAGCGATCAATATGCACACAGATGGAACGCAACGCAAACTCACACACTAACAAATCCAAATCCATATGCATGCAATGGAAAGGAAGGATTATCTTTTTGAAAATACTGAGGGACTAGTTTGTGCAATAAAAAGTGTTGTCAACTTTTCAGGTTGCCGGAAAAGCATTCGAGGGATTTTTTTTTCCAGCTTATTGCTGCATCTTACTGCGGAAGGTGAAAGTACGAAGGCTGGAAGAACGAATGAAGTGCCTGCCAAGAGTTGGAAACACTGAACGGTGAAGGAGGCAAAGTGAATGGGCAGGGCACCTCGTCCACTGCCCAAAGATGGCTACGAATTTTGCGCTTTTCCATTGCCTATGCTGTAAAGCTTTGGATCAATCAGTGACGTCACGTCCCAGGGCAGAGCTGAGATCAGACTCTCTCCAACAGAACGCAGAAATATATTAGACTCACACAGGATGCACACCCTGTACGTCTGGTTGCAGCAACATAGGAGTGGAGGGAAAAAAATAGTTATATACCAATCGTCTCTTCAGATGAACTTTATATGTTAAAATTGTTGCGGGGCAGTGCCCTAGTTGCCCTTTATCTAGCATCGCCACTGTGCCTTACACACCTGTTCATTCATAATAGTTACCAACAGGCTTATTATGCCATTTGTATGATGTAAGTAATAAATACAATAATTTTAATTGCATGATGGTTCATTAAAAGTAAATATTTATTTGTAACTAAAATAATGTAAATTTGTCTCTACCCCCACCAACTTCGCCCTCTTGTAATTTTATTATCCATGGATTATCAATCTCATTTTTTACAGATAACTTTCTTAGTGCCTTTATGCTGTAAATTCAGGTTTTTATTCCTCCCCCACCAGAGATGTTGAAACCCAAATTTTGAAGGAAATGAAAACTAACATTTTCAAAGAGGAAATAAGTGTCAGGGCTCAAATACTTTCTGCTAAAATTTGTGTGTATATGTTTCCTCTAAAATATACATATTGTTCTTATATTACATTACTTCCATACTTTAAAAAAAAATCCTAAATTTTATTTTTTTCTCAAACTTTAATATCAGCTTTTCCCTAAATTTCAGCCATTTGCATTAAAGATGATGATAAAAGGTACAAAACATAAGATGTATCTTGAAATGTACTGAAAACATACTTTTTCACACAGCTTTCTATCATTTTTCTTAGCTGAGTTAATGTCTGCAAAGGCCATAAATGCTGCAAATCATGAAACAGAAATGGCTGCAATTTTTAAACAAAGCAAAATTTAGAAAAATACCTGCTTTGAACTATCCTTGTATAGGGGTTAAAATAATATGAATAATATAAGCAATAAAAATATGGAAAAAAAAATAAAATGGTCGAGCAACCAGTGCTGCACCGTTTGGTATGGATTGACCTGCAGGTAGCACAATTGAATGTGGAACTTGATCCTAGTTCTATTTATAGGCTTCTGGAAAGAGATGAGAGAATAAATGGATGGATAAATGTGGCAGAAGTAAACTTCAGAACACACAAGGACTCTTACTTTGAAAATATCCAATATTTTAACAACTCTTTGTTTTAAAGGAGTAGAAATTTTGTAAGCATTGTTACATGAACAAGATTCTCTCTCTCTCTCTCTCTCTCTCCCCCCCCCCCCTTTCCAGATGCTACCTTATGGGGACACTCATCAGTTGTGAATCCACCTTGTGGAGGACCACACAGCAGACAGACTTGTGGGTACCAAAATTCGGTCCCCCCAAGGAAATTGTTAAGGAAATGCCTTTACAAGCATGGGATCACTGTCCTTGAATTTTTGAGGAATGATAACGGATTTACCTAATAGGAAATACATGCAAGAACCTGATGCACAGCATCCTTAGCTGGGCAAATGTTTTTCATGTGTCCCCACAGGTGGTAAATTTCAATGCAACATGTGGGATGAGCTTACCATTTTCCCCACCGTGGCAGAAAAATCCCATCCGCATTACACACCCACACACTCTGGTTTTGTCGCCCTTGTTGGTACCCGGGGGAAAGTGGAGTAAGGGGGGAGGTTTTGGGTGGTGGTGCTGTGAGAGGGGGAGCGCATACACACGATTTATTTATGCTTAGCCCTTGTTGGTACCGGAGAATCACCTCCCGGTCAAAGGCCAAGATATTTAAGGTGTATTGGTGCTTGTCAGGAGAGGTTGAGACAGTATCTGGCTGAACGTCACTTTTTGCCCCACAGCTTTCTGGAATTCGATTTCTGAAATATTTTTAATTCTTATTATTTGGCGCCATTGCCCTCTATCTAAATCTATGTTTCGCAACCGGTGTGCCTCCACAAGGTCACGGGTGTGCTGCGAATTTTTGTCTGTAGTAACAAATTTAATGTAAATTATTTAATCTGACTACCATGCGAGAGACCCGAGTTCGATCCCCAGCGGGGGAGAACCGGTATATTTTCCACCTGTTCAAGCCGTTCCCGACGCCCACCCAGCATCATATAAAGTTGGTATGGGGATAAAGGCAGCCATGGATGTGGTGCTGATCACATCACTCCCACCTTCGACAGTGATCAAGAAAGTGTAGGGTCCAAACTCCACACCCACTTTATGCCTTCATGGCATAGTGCAATGCACAGGGAAGCACTTTACTTTTTACTTTACAAATTTGTTTTCTTACGTTAGTATTTTTCGCTCTGTCGTTGCCATGACTTAAATAAGACGCTCCTTGATTGCAAGGGTCAGTTTGTTTTTACACATATATAATCTCGACAGGCGTTTCGGATTCATATAATCAGCTGCATGAATCATTTCAATAATAATAATAATAATAATAATAATAATAATAATAATAATACCAAAAGTACCCTATGAGTGCAGTGAATTGGATTATTATTATTATTATTATTATTATTATTATTAGTAGTAGTAGTAGTAGTAGTAGTAGTAGTATTTTTTATTATTATTAACTGATTATATTGTAACTCATTCCTAAAGTCCTCATTTATATCAACAGTGCTGTAATGTATGATTTTTTAGAGAAATAAATTTTATGATGTGCCGTGTTCAGTACTGGATAATTTATGGTATTTTGTGAGGACAAGAAGGTTGCGGAACATTGCTCAATATCCTGTATACCCTTTACTTTTACAGATGACCGAGTATTTTGAGGGGTTTAGAATTGTCAGAAGGAAAAGGGGGGACCCAAAATATGCCCTCCTCCACCCGCATACTTTCGGAGGTATGCGCTTATGTCCTGGTACCTGAAAATTAACTCAGGGCGTGAGTTCCGCGGTTTTCTTACGGATTCCTCTACTTTTCTTTGATTCATCCTTTATTTTCCTTATTTTCTTGTTTACAGTAATTCACTGTGTCATTGGCATGAAGAACCAAATTTGATCTGTTTTCCTAAACAAAGTTGGTTTTACAGCATTCTACGAGGAGATAAGTAAGATTAAGGCCGTACTAAAGGCAATTTTGTGGTAATTTTTCGATAACAGATGGCAGCACCGTTTGCCATGGCAACCGAGGGCCATGTTGTCAGATATCCGCGTAAATATAACCAAGGTACATACATACAGGTAGGTCGATTAGGGTACTCGATGTGAGATGACGCCATATTGGTTAAAGTTGAGTTAGTGAATTAAAAAAAAGTAGTAAATCAGGGAAATTGATAATCATGAGATTTTAGTTATATGTTCTTCTTACAGAAATAAGCAATATATCATCAGTGGAGGGTAGTAATAGTCGAAATATTAATATAAAATCCATTGTTTTATATTAAGTATTTGTTTTAATATTTAGAACGCAGAGAAGAAAATGCAATAATGAGTGTAGTTAAATATTAATATAAAATTCGTTGTTTTACGTTCAGTATTTATTTTAATATTCAGAACGCAGAGAAGAAAATACAATAATAAGTGTAGTTAATTCAAACACGAAACTGACCAAGTGAGGACAGTAATTGAAATAATTGAAAAATTTTGTGAATAAGTTTGAAGCAAATGCTGCGTTGACTCAGGCACGTATCCAAGGGAGGCTCAGGGGGATAGAGCCCCCCGAAAGTTTTCGGTTTACACTAGATAAAATGAGGCTTTTTTGGTTTCTTGAGTGTGTGAAATAAAATAATATGACGAAAATTTAAGGAGAGAAATAATTATCGAAGCAAGGTAAATTTTTCTACAACCCTGTAATTGATAATAGCACGTGTCCAATGTGGGGATAAGCGTAGTCGATCCTCCAGGAAATGTTTCAGTTTACACTAGATAAAGTAGGTTTTTGTCTTCTTGAATAATGTGACGATAATTTAAGGAGAGTAATAATTATCTAGACAAGACAGAAAATGTTCTATAACCCTGTTATTGATAATAGCATGTATCCAAGATGGGGATCAGGGGGGGTCGAGCCCCTTCCAAGGAAAATCTTTCAGTTTACACTACATAAAATTAGGTTTTTGGTTTCTTGAAAGATGCGACGATAATTTAAGGAGAGAAATAATTATCGGTGCCAGGTAGAGAATGTTCCATAACCATATTATTGATCATAGCACGTATCCAAGTTGGATATCAGGGGGCCGAGCCCCCGCAGGAAATCTTATCAGTTTACACTGGATAAATTAGTTTTTTGGCTTCTTGAATAATGTGACGATAATTTAAGGAGAGTAATTATCGTGGCAAGACGGAGAATGTTTTATAACCCTTTTATTGACAATATTGCACGTAAACTTTTCTTGCGTTTTCATTGTTGTTGTCGCAGCAAGCGCGATCATTGTGTAAAGATTTGTCATCATTTGGAAGCTGCACAACAAAGCGTGCCACGAGTAGGACGATTCTTTGTATTATTTATTCTTTGGAAAGCGGGAAAGGAAACGTTCTTAAATAAGAGGAGGAGTCGAACCACTGGTAATATTAACGAAACGTTTTACCTGCGGAACATTCTAGAATATAATGAAGACGTAAATACCCGGCTTCAATTTCCCGGTTGATCAGTACAAGAGAATCTGTTAGTAATTCGAAAATGAAGAGGACTAGTGAGACAATGTCCCGTAAACCACCGAAGTCTACTTCTAGTTCGTGTCCAAAGTTGAAAATATTGACGTCTGTGGAACTCTAGGAGCCTCAGTGTAGTGCTAGTTCGGGGCATGAGCCGAAGAGATCGAAGGTCTAAAGTGAATATTTCAGGAGTACGGGATATTGGGGCGGTTTATTAAGACATAAATAAGTTGCACAGATCAACTGTAATTTTATTTGTGCCCGGGCCAAATTTCGTGTTTGCAGTAGGATAAAAATTACTTTTATTTAATCCAACTGGGTTCGACACACTCAAAAACTTAACCACTACAATGGGACAGCCGAAAATTATATGAATGTCGAGAAGAGAAAGCAGGAAGATGTTGGATATGTAGATATTTTAGCGGAATTTTCAGGCTCTGCCAGGACCCGAACCAGGGTCTCTGGCATGTCGTGCGGTTGCTCTACTGGCATACCCAGGATTTTCGAAGGGATGAGAGGGGGGGTGTTAAGTATACTTTTTCTCGGTAGTCAGTCTTCATTTTGCCATAGGCCTTTGACGTTCATTTTTTTTTTTAGAAATACTGGGCCAATGGAGGGTTATGACCCCCATCACGCCACTGGAGATAAATGAGTGAGCATTTTATCATATTGGAAGTCTAAACATTAGATGTGTTGGGAACGGAAGGGTTTTCACTGTGCATTAATTGTTTCTCGATCCAGCTGTGTTCGAGAATACTTCCTTTGTTTCGTGCCGATATATGACAAGACTGCGGAAGCTGTGACGGACAATTTTGAACACTTGCGAGTGCTTAGGCCTGAATATGAACAATTTGGTGGGTTTCAGCTTTTATAAGAGCTGCATACATGGGAAGGCAAGACACATTAGTGGTGTTCAGGCTCGAATCAGGGAGAAATATTCGAGAACTGTGTGCATCCAGTTCACAGCCCACAGTTTGAATCTCGCATCGTCGAGTGGATTGTCCATCCATTGTGTAGCAGCTTCGTGAAGACACTCAACGACACCAAAGATGTTTTGATGCCTGATGAGAAGAAACGGACAAACACGTGATAAAAATGGCAGCCTTAAACGGTGGCTACTATTTAGGGAACAGTTGCTCCCCATTTTTTGCCTCCGCACTATGGCCTCTTAATGCTAGGCCTTGTCTACCAAGAGAAAGTAAACTTTCCTTGCCCCAGCCCCTCCCCGCTTTGCCACCAAAAGGGCACCACTGGCCTTAAATATGCACCTGAGGTTCTATCTATACCACTTAAAAATATATTGTCCTCCTCGCCCAGAAAGGAATTTCTGGATACGTGCCTGCGTTGACTATACACTTCATTTTGTATGACAGTACTTTCTACTTTTGATTGGAGACTTTATACTCTGTCCCAACTATCTCTGCTGCAGCAAGGCTGCACATAGCAGCAGAGAAGGGGATCGAGTGGGCAGAGCGAAGCAGTACACGATGCTGCGAAAGCTGGTAACTACAGAAGCTTTCCGCCGTTCCGCGCAATCCCGTTCCCTCTCACGTGTTCATTGGTAGAGCCGTCTCGCGTCACTACTTGCGCAGAGACTTGCTTTCGTTCGCTTGCTCCAGCGAAGTTCCTTTCTTGTGTATGGAGCGACTGTTCAAAATATTCTTTGGTAGAACGTATTCAACGCACCGTGCTTTCATTGTTGAAATACCATTCGCAAGATATTATTTTCTGCACCCTGTATTAGTAAAATGAAATTAAAGATAAAACACATTTTCAATTTTTTCAATTATAAACATTGTTGAAAAATGCTTAAAAGTATTAATGTTAATTTTTCCACAAGGCCGTAAATTTCAGTTTCCTAATGTATTTTTCTTGCAGAATTACAATTGATACAAAAAAGTGTTCCATTTTCTCAGGATGACGATAAGACCAAATAATCTTTGCTTATTGTCAATTGTGAATATTCGTCTGAAGAAGATCCTGTTAGAGGGTGGAAACGTTACGTTTTATGTATATATTTTTAATACTATAAAAGCTTTCCTTCGTCAACATTTTAATGACATGAAAACAAGACTTAACAGTGTTACAATGGAAATTAAATCTCAAATTACTATACTTTAAGAAAATTATTTATTTGAAAAACTTAAATTGATGTTTTAAGTCGTGTTTACGCACAGAAAGGCTAATCAGGACTGGACCTACCGTTTAAAGTGGGATCCGAACCACTGTGCAATGCGCCTCCACCATGTATCGAACCTCTTGAGTAGCTACAAGGCGACGACTTTACCACCACACCATCGGGGAGGCCTTTATTTGAAAATCGGGAATAAAGGTAAACGAGCAGGAAGTGTTCCTTTCAAAATACTTAAGTACAATTTTACACAAGTTGCCTCCGCACAATGTCCAAAGTCCTGTTTCACAGTTCTTCACGAATTATACTGGTTTGTTCTGCAGCTGTCTTTGGAAGTAACAGTAACATTTTCGAGTAACATTAACTGTAAACTACTTACTTTATGAAATTAGTACCTGAAATTCAGTTATTTTTCCACCTAACTAGTAACTAACTTCGAAGTTAGTTGTACACTCCTGTTCACATAAAGTGTCACTCTTTATAGGGTCGAACTGTTGAAGTATGTACAGTGTCTCTCAAAAGTTTTAGGACAACGACATTTTAAACTAGGCAACCCAATTTACACAAGGCGTTGGTGGGTTGAATGTAGAGTAAGGCTCAATTTCAGGGTTGCCACATGCACATTAGATATTTATAAAATACGCGAAAGAAAGATATCCAAATATTATTGCATAAAACTAGAAGAAAAAATCAGTATTACATTTGTTGCAATACTCTCAGAAAGAAACAACGTCGATTTTCTAGTATTTCATTGTTGATGAGTCTACACAAAGGAAAAGTGGAGAGAGGAAACGAAAGGGAACAAAGGAGAGGAAAAAAGAGAAAGCAAAAGGAGAAGAGGAAAAGTAAAGAAGGGAAGAAAATAGAGGAAAGAGAAAGTGGATAGGAGAAGTAATGAGTGGAAAGGAAAAATATGCGAGGAGAGATGAGGAAAATGGAGCAAAGAGGAGAGGAGAGAGGAAGGAAAGCGAGGTGATAGAAGAGGAGGAAAGGAGTTTGGAGAGGAGAGGAGTAGACGAGAAGAGGAAAGTGGAGAGTAGAGTAAAAGAGAGAAAGAGAGAAGAACGAAAAGATGAGGAGAACAGTGCCGTGGAGTCGGAAATATAAGACAGGAGAGGAGATAAGAGGAGTGGAGAAGAGTGGGATGAAGACAAGTGGCGAGAAAAGTAGGGAAGGCGGTATGAGATAAAAATAGAGGAGAAGGACGGGAGAGAAGAAGGAGAAGGAGAAGTTAAGAACAGAAGGGACTGGAGACGAGAGGAGAGAAGGGGTAGTTGCAGAAAATACGTCTCGGCGTCAAGAACTGATGCATTGATAAAATTATCGACATCAAACATTCATTAACATTTTATAATGTATTGGAGAATGTATTAGATCGGTGCGAATTTCCTTTTGGCCGAGTTCAGAGCAAGATAAAGTCTTCCACGTAAGATCTTTGATTTTACCTGCGATTATACCACTAAAATCATGAATGTAATTTTCATATTTATAAGAATTATCCAATTTTTCTCCTCTTCTCGGTTCGTTGAAATTGAGATTTTGTTATTTAACATTTCCCCTCCTCCCATCGTTAATTCCAAACTGAATCATTCCGTTTCATACGGTGTGGACAATGAACGCAATGGGATATGTCTAAAACGTACGAAAAGTTTCTGCCACCGGAGGGGTTTGAACCTACGACAATCAGATTATCAATCCTTAACGGTAACCACTACCCCAGAAGCTTTCGCTCCTGAACACAGCTAGAAGGAGCTGACCAATGTGAAATGCAGATCCAACTCCCCTCCTAGATGTCTTGTGTAAAGAATACTTGTTTGTTACAAAGAAAACGAAGGTAATACGACTCGGCGAAAACATTTAACGGAGAATTGCACATGATAGAAACTTTTCAGTCGATATTTGTGAAGGTGTCTTTGCATTGAACTCGAGTGGAAAAAGGGGTAATATTAGTGTGTCCTGAATTGCCACAAATATAAATGGTTATTTCATTAATATTTGTCAATGTCTTTGAAGCAGAACACAATTATCGTTAGAGTATCATAATTCAAGATCTGATACGTGAAAATATCTCTTTGAACGTGTGTCAATTCATATATTTCTTTATTTTTTAAGTAAATTACAGTTTTAGGACAATCTAGCCACTATACACTATTATTACAAATAATGTTGCCATGCTCTTGTTTAATAGAAGGAGAATTAAATAAAAGAGAACACCTCGTATGGAGGATCGAACCTGGGACCGCTAGCAGCCCATATCATTTCATTCAATTCTCAATTTCAGGACAGACAATCACAAACATCCATGCCCGAGCCGGGATTCGAACCCGAGACCCCCGGCGTCATAGCGCGATGTGCTAACCACTCCACCACGGCAGCCGGCACCACTACACCACGCCCTTACCTTCAGTTGAATCAACAATGTTTAAGTATTCTGTTCCTCCAATATTGTAAATGTCCTTGGATATACATGTAGTTGAATTTTACTTTAATTTTGAATTTTTTTTGTAGTATAGCAGCTATCTTCGAGAATATATTTTGGAAGTGATGAAGAAAAACAAGAATATTGGTAGTTGTTGAGAAAATGCTAGTTACTTCTTCTAACTTATTATGTTGATTTGACATTATTAATGAAAAATATCTTGAGTCTTGAACATTGTGACATCTTCTTGTGATACTGTAACATGCGAAATGCTTGTTTTCTGACGCACGTCTCGTGTCCAGAACAGTCTTATGAAATGTATTTGCTGTTACGTATGGTAACAGGAAATAATTACAGCGGTTGCAAAAACGTTTGCGAACTGCCAAATGTGCGAGACGTTATACGTAAACAGGCGGAAAATTGTATTCATAAAATCACATCACATTTGACAGTGTTAGTCAATAGAGAGTCGTAGAACAGTGTGTTAAGGTAGAACAACAGTCGTTCCGTTCCGCTCTTTATTTCTTATAAATTCTTACACATTCCTTTAATTTATTTAAAAAATAGATAAAAGTATTGCTTGCTTTTCTGTCATTGGCCTAGACATTGGAATTATGCGTGAAAAGTTCCTGAAAGCTCAGATTGGTTAAACCGTTTATTGACAATCGTGAACTTTTCGTTTAATAGATAATATTTGGTTTTATACGACGGGAGAACATTGGTTGAATTTCCTTTCTTGCTCTTTTGAGATAATATATATATATATATATACTTCTACAGTAGGAATCGCCTTCGGGGAAGGTTAAAAAAATGACTTGGTGTTCAAAGGCAGATAAGCTTGGTAGCCTAGCTTGTTATCGCAAAACATTGTGCGTCGATGCACAGCGTCTACACCCAGCAAATTACAAGTGACCAGAGTCGAATTTTAAAGACAATCTGAAGAATAATAGATTTCATCAGAGGCGGCTAGGTGGGCACTAGCTCAACATGCAGTAAGTGATGATTCCTGGCAAACAAAAAATGCTTATTGAATGAGTATTCGGATAGTAATATGTGCTTTATCGTGTAACATGTAAGATACTTATTGGGATTACCGCGTAGTAGGGCAACCGATCCATGAAAAACAAAATAAAATTGAATGGTTGGTTTAATATAGATAAATATTTTTTTTATTAATTTTTCCTCATTCCCTTGTTTTTCTTATTTTAATAACAATAACTCATGGCTCAACAGCTCTCGAAGGCCCTTGGCCTATCTCCCGACTGCCAGTCTCCCTCCCACAATCCTTCCTAGTGATCTTCAACAAGATGAGGTGACGTGGGATCAGCACGTCGAACCCTCAACCGTTATGGGTTATTCACCTGATGTTTACAATTTCGTTCCTGTTCGGCACGGTCGGGACCCTACTTCTGGTTTTGAAAGAGTATCATGGATTATAAAGATGTAAGGGTAATATCTTATAACGGTCAAATATTGAGTGACAAGTAATTAATCTAATTGCCCGTTAGTAGGAATTAATTGCAATTGGTAATATTAATATCCGTCGCGAATACAGGTGTCTAGCGAACTGCCTTAGCCAACATTAGCTTGCTCAACCACCGTTTTTCGGCCGAGTTCGGATTTACATGTATTCTTATGGGAATATCAAGAAAAATGCAACTTCTAAACCAATGGACCGAATTGGATGAGATTTCAACCAGCGGAAGAACACATCATCAAAGTACTGATTCCAAGATTTGAGCCTAATCAGAACAGAAATACGGGAGTTATGATTTATTAAAGATTCATCGCTATATTGAAAGGGAGACGCTACCCTACTGAGATGTCCTTGCTTTTCGTGACGGAATACAATAGCGGAAGAGTTAGCCTAATCTCTGCGCGAGGGGCTGCTACCAGGGGTTAAGGACCGGAGTGAGCATTGACCAGGATAGGAGGACAACGGTCAAAGCACCAGAAACAATAAACAAGCACCTGATCATAGAGGGTAGCGCGTCACTACGTTCAAATCTGGAATAAAAGGGATGATTTGGAATAGAGAGACACAGTTTTGCACAGTTTTGCCTACAATCGCCACCAGAGTGTGAGCTACGCGCGACCGAGCTGCGAGTTGCAAGCAGACTCGAGGTCTGGATTTGTTTTTCCTCGAGTGAGTGTTTCAGAGCCATGGAGTAGAGCAGAATAGAACCAGGGGGTCCTTCTCCCCCTCGCCGTCTACGCATCCGTGCACATACGTGTGGTTATGTGAGAATAACGCCAGACACGTCCACCCATGTCAATCGTCCGAAACAACGTCCAAAGTAGTGAAAGTTAATAACATTTGATATCCATGTGAAACCGCGAATGGCTCATCGCGTATGTTCGTCTCATCGCCCAAGTCACGTATCTGTACTTACGAGTGACCGCGAAGAACTGACCTATTATTGCGCAAGTTGTCGTATGGAGTCGACAGTGTAGGTGTACCGTCCTGGACGTCCCTGCGAAGTGAACGAGTGAAGCCAGGATCCGATGATGCCAGATGGAGCTGCCGACTGATCCACTTTCGCCAACCAGGATAACCGTGAAGTGCAACACTGGAGTGCGGATGTCTTCCAGAACTGTAGGACCACTTTCACCCAACCCAGGTCAGAGGGAATGCAGCGAAGGTAAGATCCAACCATGTGCGTGTGTGAGAGAGATGACGTCAATCTACCGCGAATCTGCGTAAATCAAATCATTGCTTAACTTAAATCAGTGCTATGGCATCCCTAGGCATCGGTATTCCGGCGGAAGTAATCAATGTTAAAGATGAGAGTTTATGTTAACAGCAAACAATAGTTCATTGAATATATTTATACCTTCAGAAAAGATAGAAGGGGTTCGCACAAGGAACAATTATTCACTTTATGCTTAAAATCCTAAACGATAAATTGTAATAGGCAATGTAGCCAAGACATAGCAAGAGTATGGTCAAAGTAGTAAATAATCTAACCTTTGTATTTGTCATATTGTCGCAATATGCCATAGAATGAGAGAATGAATGTGAGATCGAGTGAAAGAGGGCAAGATGTAATGTCTATTTATCTGTGCTTTAATACATGTGTATATTCAGAAACACCGTAGTATTATGTAACGTCATTTCAGGTATTTAAAATCAAATCCTCCTAGGTTTATTCTCGGTAACTCCGACTGTTAGGCACTTATCCTGACCGTATTATATTTCATGTAATGTTTAATTCGCCCAGCAGGTGAGGCGAGCGATTCTTCGTTGTTGCGTTGCTAAGCTCAGTTCAGTTGAGTTAATTGAGTTAATTAGTTATTAAATTAGCAGCCCGTAACAATCTTGCAGAAAAGACGACAATCATTGCGTGGCTGTTGGTTGCAATATGAGGTCCAGAACGAATAATTTTTCTCAAGTATCTGTGAATCTTTTTTCGATAGACCAGATACGAAAACTCAGTGGATTGAGGCACTAATGCAAAAAAAAAAAAAAAAAAAAAACTGTGAACCACGACATGAGAAAGTAGGCCCTAGACACGCCACTTCATCGCCGTTAAATAAACCCAATGAAATATTTAAGTGTTTTTAAATTATAATTTTCTAACGCACATATGTTGGCATAACAAATTTAAAAGATGTAAATTTTTACTACCATGCATGTTTTTATCTGTGCAAGAAAGAACAATTAAGAGAGCTGTGTTCTAGTGATACACAATGTCGAAAAATTATCCATTCTGATATAATCGGAGTACATTTCAGTTTTTTTTGTTTTAAGTACACTTTATGCACAGTAAGACTATTCGGGACTCAACCTAGAGTTTAAGCCACATTGTGCGTCCACCAGATATCGAATGTAAAAATTGATCTGTGGTTTTATTAATGAGAAATAAAATGTGCACTTTATAACTATTAGGCTAAGTAGAATATCATTGTTTTTCATCGGTGTATTTAATCTTCCTTTTACCTTGAAGAATTGATTATTATTTACTTCTTTTTTGAAATAAAAAATCTGTAACTTAATTTATAAGCGAATGAACTTTCTTGTTTAATGTATATACCAACGAAACCATTGGGTTCGATACCCGGTGGAGGCACATAGTGGTTCGGATTCCATTTTAAACTGTAGATCCAGTCCCGATTATCCTTACTGAGCACAAAGTGAACTTAAAACATCAACTTAAAACAAAAAAAAACTAAACCATTGGTAGAGGATCAACATTGTCTCAGAAAAGATTTCTATTGTTCCATAAATCTTCATCCAATGGCTCCGGGAACTGGTCAATTTCTTCGAGGTATCTTTAATTCTCTGTTACTTAAAAATTTCAAGTGATCCATTTTGTATCCGCTCCTTTTTAACAAAGTAAGCTCGAAGACAATCTCTATTCCACTAGCTTATATTGGAAACTTGGTCAAACCGGAAGTTCTTTTATCGCCTTCGATAATCGAATTGTCTCATCGACTATTTTTTGTTTACCCAGGAACATCCCCCATAGAAGATTTACGAGACCGGGTTACGCTACTCACTCGTAGCTCCCCAATTTCCTCACGATGGTGGATTGCCACCGGTCCTATATACAGGCCGAGAACCCAGAGACTGAACCCAGGCGGACTCGAACGCATGCCATCCCGCAGTCGGAGTCCAAAGCACAACGCCTTAGACCGCACGGCCACGGAGGAGGACTTTTCTTATTTTACTTTTGGCTAATCGCGAGGATGAGGATGAATAATGAATAGAAGAATAAAAAGATGGTCACGCACAAAGAACAGGACGGGTCTTCAACCTCTTAGGTGACGAGTTCAAACCCTGATTATGAGGATTTCAACCATAGACCTCAATTTTAAAATAATATATAAACAAAATGACTATTTACACTAAACTTCTTAATAAGGCCAAAATAGTTTGTAACTGTGAAAGTACCCCCTGAATGCAAATTGACAACATTGAGTAAGAATTAAATGTGTGGCACACAATTAACTGTGCCACGTTCCAGCATGTCTGGAGCAAAGTCACGCCTCCCTCCACGCAATCCCGTTCCTCTCATGTGTTCATCGCTGCTCAGATACTTATTTTGTTCACCTGCTCCAGAGATAAGTGGGACAGAGTGTAGTTCGCATACATGTAGCAAGTAAGGCAACTTATCTCAGAATGAAAATTCCACAGAGTTTTCAAACGTTTGTTTCAGCAATGATGACTGGACACGGATCACACATAATCCCTTGCCAAAATCTAGTGGTCTAAAATCATTTGAAAACTTGAATGTATCTCTTTACAGATACCAAGTTGTAAGGAACTATTTCTTAGATGTTCACGTAACCGTTATAAAATTACAAATAAAATATATTCACAACCTTAGATATACTAATACGAAGAAAGAAATTCAGAGTAAGATTTCAAATGCATGTGTATAAAGTAATTATAGAAGTACAGAGCAATATGAGAGTATTGATTTTTTTTCATGATAACGTTTACAATATTGAGGCGACAGAATAATTAAGGACGTAGTGTATTAGTTAGAGTTCTTGAGAGCATTGTAAGGGGTCCTAGGTTCGATCCTCCTTACGAAGTGTTCTTTCTTTTTCTTTTTAAAAATATTTCTCCTTCTATTAAACAAGAGCATGGCAACATTATTTGTAATAATAGTGTATAGTGGCTAGATTGTCCTAAAACTGTAATTTACTAAAAAAAATAAAGAAATAAATGAATTGACACACGTTCAAAGAGATATTTTCACGTATCAGATCTTGAATTATGATACTCTAACGATAATTGTGTTCTGCTTCAAAGACATTGACAAATATTAATGTAATAACCATTTATATTTGTGGCAATTCAGGACACACTAATATTACCCCTTTTTCCACTCGAGTTCAATGCAAAGACACCTTCACAAATATCGACTGAAAAGTTTCCATCATGTGCAATTCTCCGTTAAATGTTTTCGCCGAGTCGTATTACCTTCGTTTTCTTTGTAACAAACAAGTATTCTTTACACAAGACATCTAAGAGGGGAGTTGGATCTGCATTTCACATTGGTCAGCTCCTTCTAGCTGTGTTCAGGAGCGAAAGCTTCTGGGGTAGTGGTTACCGTTAAGGATTGATAATCTGATTGTCGTAGGTTCAAACCCCTCCGGTGGCAGAAACTTTTCGTACGTTTTAGACATATCCCATTGCGTTCATTGTCCACACCGTATGAAACGGAATGATTCAGTCCCTTCTGTTCTTAACTTCTCCTTCTCCTTCTCCTTCTTCTCTCCCGTCCTTCTCCTCTCTCCTTTTATCTCATACCGCCTTCCCTACTTTTCTCGCCACTTGTCTTCATCCCACTCTTCTCCACTCCTCTTATCTCCTCTCCTGTCTTATATTTCCGACTCCACGGCACTGTTCTCCTCATCTTTTCGTTCTTCTCTCTTTCTCTCTTTTACTCTACTCTCCACTTCCCTCTTCTCGTCTACTCCTCTCCTCTCCAAACTCCTTTCCTCCTCTTCTATCACCTCGCTTTCCTTCCTCTCTCCTCTCCTCTTTGCTCCATTTTCCTCATCTCTCCTCGCATATTTTTCCTTTCCACTCATTACTTCTCCTATCCACTTTCTCTTTCCTCTATTTTCTTCCCTTCTTTACTTTTCCTCTTCTCCTTTTGCTTTCTCTTTTTTCCTCTCCTTTGTTCCCTTTCGTTTCCTCTCTCCACTTTTCCTTTGTGTAGACTCATCAACAATGAAATACTAGAAAATCGACGTTGTTTCTTTCTGAGAGTATAGCAACAAATGTAATACTGATTTTTTCTTCTAGTTTTATGCAATAATATTTGGATATCTTTCTTTCGCGTATTTTATAAATATCTAATGTGCATGTGGCAATCCTGAAATTGAGCCTAACTCTACATTCAACCCACCAACGCCTTGTGTAAATTGGGTTGCCTAGTTTAAAATGTCGTTGTCCTAAAACTATTGAGAGACACTGTACCAATTGATGTGAACAGAAGTATACAATTACTATTTTTTTTTTTGCATAGAAAGGAATTTTCTTCTGTTCCATTTTTACAATTTGTTGAATCATATCCTCGCCTGAAAGAATGGATGAATTAGTGATTATTGAAATCGTGAGACCATGAGAACAATCTTATTTATTGCCAAGAACCAGAATGTATATATTCCAAGTGTATTTTAATTAGAATAATTTCGACATAAGGCTATATAATCTCCAACAATCCTCATTGGTATACCACAGTTCAACAGTAAATCTGAATAATATATTGTTTGTTCAACAAAAATACAATAAAATATTATTTTTTCATCTTTAAGTAAAAGATGTGGATTTTATTACCTCTGTATTTACATATAAAATATATTAACTTAGTTATAATTATGTGGTTGATTGATTTAGTTTATTTTACTATGTTTTTCTGCCATTTTTGTCTAATCGCAAAGATGAAAATAAGTGATAAATGATGAAACTTATGAAGGATCACATACAAAGCATACCCATGCCGGGATTCCAACCAGAGACTCCTAGCGTCGTAACGCGCTGTTCTAACCACTCCAACACGGACACCAGCAGTTATAATTGAAGACTAAAATTGGTAAACGCTCTAAGTGCCACAATAATTCAAACACCGTTTTCCACGTTAAACTGTGAAATGTGCCATGCTTCAAAATGTTGTAAATGTAAAATGTGGCTGGTAGCCCTCTAAGTAGTTCAAAGGGCGTGTAAAGAGGTCACTAGTGTGCACGTTCTTACGGGCTGATGTGCGGAACGATGCGATTTCCCAACACTTTCGCTTTTGGCACTTACAACGTTTACCACTTTTAGTTCTCAATTATATATGAACTTAATGCTAAGTTGTTGGTGGTCATATGTGATGAAATGAATAGTGCGCTTGCATTTCATGTTCTGACCCATGTCTTGCAAGATATAACTAATCTAGAATAAAGTAATTGTAACAGTAACTAAATGAGATACGTTTTAAAGCTACAGTAATTATAACTGAATTAATTTCTCAAGTGTTTAACTTTGAATTACTTTTGAAAAGTAACTTTCCACACACTGTCGATATCTTAGATAAGATACTCAGATAAGAATTGTTAGAGAAGTTTTCTAAGATACAATATGGTAATAATTACCATTAGAATAAAATTCAAATCATTCAAAAATCATTGCATGAAGGGACTACTAAAACTATATATTCGGCATATACGTATAAATTCACATTAACATTTCTCTTTCAATGTAACTTCATTCTCCTTCTAGCCCATCCTGCAACATTATGTGGTTCTCTCATAGATGCGTATGCTTCTTGCTGTCTTGAAATCATCGTTCCATTCAGAAAGCAATGTATATTCTAAGATTGTGGGCAAATACCCTTCAAAATTGGAACTAGCAAAAATTTCAAGGAATGTGTGCTATAACTTGACAGACAAGACAAACCAGTTATACCATTCCCATTGTTTTCAGTTTCTCAAATATACCGTTCCCAATTGCTGACTACTTGCAACCAGATATTAAGAAGTCTTGCAACATCATTTCTTGAGTATATTTTGAACTCTTGATATCTTGTAAACCATCACCATCCAACCATGTATGTGAAAATTGTGTACAGTTCAAACAATCCACACAGACGATTTTGATTCCATAGAAGCATATCCACAAACTTCCATGGTATTGGGTTGCCATTGTTAATCAAATCTGTTGACCTTTTTACAAATTTCAAGGTATTCTTAGAAGACACATCAAATAGATTCTCAAATATTCATCTGCAAAAGGAGCAAATAAAAATATTGTTAATATGGTGTATGAGACTATGAACTTAACAAAGATGAAAAAAAATTCATTACATTGTTACAACCACATACAAGTTGAGTTAATAATAAAATGAAAACAACTTAGAGATGTTGTGTAAGTGGACGTGAATATAATTGATCTAAACTGCACCATAATGGTTAACGAAGTGGTCCTTTTATAACAGAATTATAAAAGTTTTAATTCACGGTATTAGCTCATTCAGTGACTCAGATCTATCTTTACAGTGCATGTTAAATATGACCATAGGCGTGCGCAGACCCTCTGATTAGGGGGGGAGGGGCAAAATCCTTGAAAGTTTAGTCGGGAAAGAAAAACTTCACTTTATCTCACTGTTTTAGTTCTATTGCATTGATGGGTATATGTGAGTGTGTGTGTATGACATATTATTTATATACATTACAAAATCAATTCATCCGCCCCATAATAAACCAATAGCACAAATGTTATAAATTGTCTCTGAAATATGCGCGCTCCTTTTCCTCCAAACCAAGCTGTCACAGGAGCTACTGTCTGAAGTACTTAATTGTTCTTACACTGTCTCTGGTAATTTACAATACACTACAGAAAATAAATTGCGAGCGAAGCGAGCAAGAAGATTTCACGATCCAAATTTTTGCAAAGTGAAAACTGTATTGATTTAATATGGCGCAAAAAAAAATCACGGGACGCCATGGCGTTCTCTTTTACAATTTTTCTCATTCAGATTGTTCAGCGTCCAGGGACAACTCCCGCCGTCCCCTAGCTATGACTATGAACTTGACAAGACTGTAAGAAAAGCAGATATTCCGAGCGAACCGAGCAAGAAAATTTTATGAAATATATTTTTGTTTGTATATAAAATTTGAAGTCGAGGGGGCAATTGCCCCTCTGTGCCACCCTACAAGTGCTTCTGCCCGTCTGGAAAAAATGATGATAGAAAGACGTGAACTAATTCCATTTTGAGTATCCTATTGTCCTGCTACTCTTAATTTCTGCTAGTTTTACTTTCTCTTAATTCAATGTTTGCCCTCCTAGAATTGATTTCCGTCCAAGGTTGTGATAAGGCAATGCCCCTCTGCCCCCTTGTGGTTGCGCCACTGCAACCAATATCGTTTAATAAGTCATAAGATTCCTCTACACTAAATTTCTAGTTGAAAGTATAATAATGTAGGGGCATGGAACGTCTAGAAGGGGGGCAAGGATTACCACACCTCCCTCTTCGAAAACGAATATCTACCTAAAAGTATATATTTCACACGTATAATTTGATTTCAGTCATAGTAATTTACATTAATTATGTAATGGAGGGACGCAAGTATGCGATAATTTCAAATTCAAGTGGTGTTTTTGAGGGGGTAGCACTATTATCGGGATAATATGCCCCACGGAAAAATATCTTGCTTGTCCCTATGTGGAAAAAATCTGCGAACGTCCGTGAGCCCCCCTCCCCCCCCCCCCGATGCGCACGTTTATGAATAGGACTTTGACTTCAGTAGGTTATTGAATCAAATATTCGTAACATAATCTGGACAAATTATGATTTCTCTGAAAATCACTCAATCTTACCCACAAATAAATAATTGGCCTTGCACTTGTAAAATATGTGAACTTCTAATATTTACTAATCTACACTAATTTGTAAATTCTCAGTAAACACGAAAACTATTGTTTGGTAGACTGTTAGGACTTTACTCTTTTAGCTATTAGGGTGTACTTTTACACTTTAAATACTTTGAACTTATTGGAAATGTTGCGCTACCATTACAAGGCGTTCAAAATTATGAAAGAACGAGAAATCCGAAGTGTTTTATACAGCTTACAAAACCGGTTTTCTGGCCTGATTCTGTGAAAGAAGATAACAGAACGTTGTCCAGAACTTGCACAAAAATAAATCTATTCCAATCCAACCTAACAGCTTAACCTACTTATTGCATTTAACATTTGTGAGCTTTATGAACTGTGTTCAAGTTTCAAAAACATAAAAGAGAAAAATCTTGTTCAAACAGGTCAGAAACGACTCGTTCCAACCTTGTACAAGTGCAAAGTGAAACTATAATGAACGACAGTAATACAAATTCCGATGTACGTACATTTGAATAGCACCAGTGAAATACGAAAATAATCTTCCAAGAACGATAGTAGAGCATTTTGTGCAATATCGATTTAACGCCAGAATATAATATATATCAAGGTATTTCATGCTCTAGTAATAATCACAAAACTGTAATATCTGCATTATGCCTAATTCTCTTCTGATTTTACAATTGCAAAGAATTATGAACTTCGTTTGTAAGGAAAAATGCGTGCTGCGTTGTAAAGGTTGAGACGTTGAAGCGATATTCTCACGGAAATTATATCGGAAGGTATTTCCTCAACATATAAATAAATCATACATTCTGCATCACTCTTGCATATTGCAAACGTTTTACTTTTGATGGATTAAGCAACAAGCATTTAAATATAAGACTTACCTTTCAGTTTTTTTCCGATGTTTCCTTCTTCCAACATGTACTGAATTCGTTATTCTCTGGTAACTTGGTTTAACTTTCACGATTTCGACGCACTTGTATTGATCATATCGTTAGAAAACACGGCGTGAAATATCGGCAACAGTGTTGGCTAAAATCTGCACCACGGAGTATATTGCGACGAAACGCCACTTCAAAAGTTTTAATGATAGGCACTACTCTCTGAAGGTACGAAATGTTTTCATTTTTTCACATAGTATTTCAGATGCTTGCGGGAAGAACATGTGATCTTTGTTTCACCACGAAATCTTCCATACTAGTCATAAAAGAAAGAAAATGCACCGGTATTAACAAAACTACCACTTCAACGCCATCTGTACGGAGCAGTTTGAACATGACGGAGACCTATATTTTCTGTTATTTACTTAAATCCCTTCAATCGTAACAGAAATATAAGGTTCACATGTTCTAGTGAATAAAACAATCTTTTATATCGGAAAATTTCTTCCTTACCGAATCTATATTAGTTGTACGGTTACCCTTAGAAATTTGGGTCTATGCTTTAGCATGGCTTTAGAACCCCCTTAAATTAAACGTTAGTAATAGTAAGAGATAGATGTGTGTTAGTGGTCAACATTAAAAATATTTATGAATACAGATACAAAATTTCATAAGTATGTAATGGTTGGGTAATGTATTGTTAGGATAGGTTATATTGTGTGTTGTGTGCCTTAGTGTTAGTGTTAGTGTTAGTGTCAGAAGGAAGTCATAGGCTTAAAAGACGTCCATCAAAAGTGTAAAGTTAGAGAGGCCCTATCACGGGTAAATATATGTTGGTTAGTTATTTTGTCCACTTAGGCCAGCCGCACACCGTATCTGACATGATGAGTTACGACTCTAAGCAACGCAACATGACGGGTCACGACGCAATGCAACACGACTGGACACAAAGCAACACAATGAGTCACTTTGCTTCCTACAAAACGAAACAAATATTAATTATTCTTATCCAGTGGCGCAGGAACGGGGGGGGGGGGGGTACAGGGGTACATTGTACCCCTCAAATTTTTGAAGGGGGGTACTGTACCCCCTAAATCCGAAAATCCCGTTGTACCCCCTGTACCCCCTTTAGATAATTTGACAGACGCAAGGTGCTACTGTTAAAGAAAAAAATTAAATTCACTCAATAAAAAAGGTTTAGGTGTATTGTTTATAACTTACAAGCATTATCTAATTTATCTTACTTGGCTACCACAGAAATTCAAACCATTGTAAACTTATTCTATTACATTGTGCTTGCTACTATGTAGTTAGTTCATTGACCTGTGTTCTTGGAAACCTATTTAAGGAGATGGAAATTGTGTAAAATTTATGTGAAACGATGGAATCAGATAAAGTTTACTCTCAGAAAATCACGCTCCAGATGAATGCTCCTTTGCGTAAGGGGGGGGGGGGGCTACACTTTTCTAAAGAAATGGTCGCGTCGATTCAAAGATAATATATAAATCTTCATCAGAAGAGTATATGACTGACCTTTACTTTTGAATTTTTCAAACGGAATTTTCCGAAACGAAATACTTACACAAATGAGACGAGACATTGGGGGGTACAATGTACTCCTGTACTTCATAACTTTGTAAGAGGGAAAACTATACTTAAACCTATATATTAAGAGATTTTTGAACATAGAGATGATACTGAGACAAGAAAAGTTTGTGTTTCCTCTCAAATTTCGAAACGAGACTGAAATAAATCTCTGCAAAATCAAAGCGTGGCGATACTTGATGTCCGAGATGATCTCGTTCGAAACTCTGGTATCATATTTGAAGAAATTGGTAAAAATACATTTAAATTACTGTGTGTCTTATCAGACATACGAAGCGTTTAAATTTATTGACTTATTTTTTTCAAAATGTCGTGTATTTTATTTACTGTAATTGCAAAGTTAATGCATTAGTAATAATTGCGAGCCTGTGCTACCCGGTTTAATCTATTTATAATATAATTCCAAATTTCGACGGTTCACAGCATCGAAACAACATATAAAGCAGAAAAACGTTATTAAGAAAAGTATTGCTTTAATGACATATACGTTGTGAAACTTTGAGTGGTGACACAATGTACGTGTTGCTTATACTAAACATTTCGTGGGTCAGGACGAGATATCTCGCCTTGTAATTGAAGGGTCCAACATGCACTGAGCTTTGGATTCCACTTTAAACTGCAGATTCAGTCCCGATTAGCCCATGAAGTTGATATAAAGTACATAGAATAAGTTTTAACAACTTGTGAGTGGACACCGAAACAAAAGAAAAACACAAACAAGAACGAGAAGTACATACCTCAGCACACCGGAGGGCCTCCCCGATGGCGCAGTGGTAGCGTCGTCGCCTTGTAATCAAGGGGTCCCGGGTTCGATACCCGGTGGAGGCACGTGGCACAGTGGTTCGGATCCCGATTACCCTAACTGTGCATAAAATGGACTTAATACACCAACTCAAACAAACTCAAACTCGCCACACAGGAGACGAGATGAGGCTGTGACAATTCTCGACTCGTCTCATCTCGATGTTATTCCTAGGTCAAACTAAAGGTTCCCCTTTCCTAGACATTAGAACAGAATTTGTGACTTTATCAGAGGACGATAACTTTTACCTAAGTATTAGATATAGCTAGTACTTAGAATTGGACATTAATAGCTTAAAGTCTACTTTTGATATCGAATGCAACACAAATACAACGCCATTTGAAGTTAAACCCTAAAGTCAAACTGGAAGAAAATTACATTATTCAAATGAATGCACGGGATAAATGAGACTGACTGCAGGTCCTATGGTTTGCCAGTTGGCTTGTCAAGACCACTGTGTTATCTAGACTGGACTTCATTCAATTTCTTGCAAATTTTTGTGCATGAAAGCAATGCACTGGGGGTAAAGTAAAAGTATGTTTAAAACTTCTAAATTATTTTTCAAATCAGTTAATGTTAGGTTTATGACATTTCACATTCGGTTGGTAGATATTGGTAGATTTTTGATTGAATTCACAAGGTCTTTGAGCAAGATGGGCATGTTTGATTGAGTGATTTGGTTTATTTTACTTCAAATTTCAGCCACTTCTGGCTAATCGCGAAGATGAGAATGAGTGATGGTATGATGAAATTGATGAAGGGACACTCACAAATAACACCCATGCCCAGGTCGGGATTCGAACCAGGGACCTCTGGCGTCGTAGAACGCTTTGCTAACTCCTCCGTCACGGAGTCCGGCGGGGTGGGAATGTGTTTTGGATTTTCTTTGTAGATGCGAAAATCTTTAACTGAGACGCGCACATGCGTTTGCTTACATTAAAGTTCACCTTTTCACGTAAACGAGGAATTGTCAAGTCACCTTAAAACATGCATGCATATGCATTTAATACTACTAAATACGAAAAGAAACCTTGGCCGGCTCTTTATATTATCCACCGAAGAATGAAAAGAGAAATAAAACAATTTTCGAGCGTTTGGCTTTCCTTGCTTGCTCTGAGATCTGAAGGATTTCGGTTTTGTATATGTAATGATAGTATTTTCAGTGCTTGAAGAACGTCGTTAGGTACAAATAATTATGTTACAAATAAATGCTTTGTCAAATGTTTTACAAACATTCCAAACTTAGACTTCTTACGAGTTGATCGGGAACCATCTCAACTCAATATCTTCTTTTAAAAAATACAACACCCTATAGAGTCTGAGGAAATACCG